>NC_054833.1:115835002-116135002 GCF_018345385.1 Vulpes lagopus | reverse complement strand
TTTGAATCAGTATCTTTGTATTCTTTGAGTAAATACCTAGTAGTACAATCGTTAGGCTATAGGGTAGTTCTATTATCAACTTTTTGATTAACCTGTGTAATGTTTTCCAGAGTGACTGCACTAGTTTGCTTTCCCACAAACAGTGTAAGAATGCCCCCCCTTTCTCCAAATCCTTGCCAACGTCTGTTGTGCCAACGTCTAATATTAGCCATTCTGACAATGAGGTGATACCTCACTGTAGTTTTGATTTGTATTTACCTGATGATAAGTGATGTTGAGTATCTTTTTATGTGCCTTCTATATGTTAGCCATCTATATGTTTTCTTTGGAAAGATTATTTATGTCTTCTGCCAATATTTCAATAGGATTATTTTTTTTGAGTTTTATAATTCTTCATAGACTTTGGATACTAAATCTCTATCAGATATGTCATTTGCAAATAACTTCTCTCATTCCAAAGGTTCTTTTAATTTGTTGTCTCTTTCCCTGTGCAGATGCTTTTTTATTTTGATGAAGTCCCAATAGTTCATTTTTGCTTTGCTTTCCTTGCTTCAGGAGACCTGTCTAGTATGAAGTTGTTATGGCCAATGTCAAAGAGGTCATTGCCTGTCTTCTCTAGGGTTTGGACGGTTTCCTGTCTCACACTTAGATCTTTCATCCATTTCGAACTTAGTTTTGTGTTTGGTGTTCAGTTTCATTCTTCTGCATGTTGCTGAACAGTTTTTCCAACACCATTTTTTTAAAAGACTATCTTTTTTCCATTGGATACTTTTTCCTTCTTTTTCAAAGATTAGTTCTGAGTCCATTTCTGGGTTTTCTATTCTGTTCCATTGATCTATGTGTCTGTTTTTGTGCCAGTACCACACTGTCTTGATAATCACAGCTTTATAATATAGCTTGGAGTCCAGAATTATAATGTCTCCAGCTTTGCTTCCTTTTTCTTTTTCAGGATCGCTTTGGCTATTCAGGGTCTTTTGTGGTTCCATACAAATTTTAGGATTGTTTGTTCTAACTCTGTGAAAAATGGTGGTGACATTTTGATAGGGATTGAATTAAATGTGTAAGTTGCTTTGGGTAGGAGAGACATTTTAACAATATTTGTATTCTTCCAATTTTTTAAAAGATTTTATTTATTTATTCATGAGAGACACACAAAGAGAGGCAGAGACACAGGCAGAGGGAGAAACAGGCTTCCCTGCAGGGAGCCTGATGCAAGACTCCATCCCAGGACTCAGGGTTCATGACCTGAGCCAAAGGCAGACACTCAATCACTGAGCCATCCAGGTACCCCTGTTCTTCCAATTCTTAAGTATGGGATGTTTTTCCATTTCTTTTTGTTATCTTCAATTTCTTTCATAAATGTTTTATAGTTTTCAAAGTACAGATCTTTTACCTCTTTGGTTAGGTTTTTTTTCCTAGGTATCTTATGATTTTTGGTGCAATTGTATTGCATCAAATGAGATTGATTCCTTGATTTCTCTTTCTACTGTTTCATTATTGGCATATAGAAATGCAACAGATTTCTGTACATTGATTTGTGTCCTACAACTTTACTGAATTTGTGAATCAGTTCCAGCAATTGTTGGGTGGACTTTTCTAGGTTTTCTACATAGATTATAATGTCATCTGCAAATAGTGAAAGTTTGACTTCTTCCTTGTTCATTTGGATGCCTTTTATGTCTCTTTGTTGTCTGATTACTAAGGCTAAGACTTTCTGTACTATGTTAAATAACAGTGGTGAAGTGGACATTCCTGCCTTATTCCTGAACATAGAGAAAAAGCTCTCAGTTTTTTTTCCCATTGAGGATGACATTAGCTGTGGGTCTTCATATATGGCTTTTATCATGTTGAGGCATCTTCCCTCTAAAACAACTTTGTTGAGGGTTCTTATCAAGAGTGGAGGTTATACTCTGTCAAATTTTTTTTTTCTTAATCTATTGAGAGGATCACATAGTTCCTATTCTGTCTTATTAATGGGGCATATCACATTGATTGATTTGTGAATATTGAATCACTCTTACAGCCCAGGAATAAATGCCACTTGATTGTGGTGGATGATTCTATTTGCTAGTATTTTACTGAGAATTTTTGTATTCATGTTCATCAGGGATATTGGTCTATAAATCTCCTATATAGTGGGATCTTTGGTTATCAGATCAAGGTAATGCTGGCCTCATAGAGTGAGTTTTGATGTTTTCCATCCATTTCTATTTTTTGGAACAGTTTGAGAAGACTAAAGAATAGGTACTAACTCATCTTTAAATGTTTTATAGAATTCCCCTGGAAAGCCATCTGGCCCTGAATTTTTGTTTATTGAGATATTTGATTACTGATTCAATTTCTTTGCTGGTTATCAGTTTATTCAGGTTTTATATTTCCTCCTGTTTTAGTTTTGGTAATTTATATGTTTCTAGGAATTTTATACATTTTTTCCAGATTGCCCAATTTGTTGGCATATGATTTTTCATAATATTCTTTTAAAATTATTTGTATTTCTGTAGTGTCACTTGTGATCTCCCCCCACCCCCCATTGGTGATTTCATTTATGTGGGTACTTTCTCTTTTCTTTTTGAGAAAGCTGGCTGGAGATTTATCAATTTAATTAACTCTTTTAGAGAACCAGCTCCTATTCCATTAATCTGCTATAGTTTTTGCTTGTTTCCATATCATTTATTTTTGGTCTAATCTTTATGATTTCCCTTCTGCTGGATTTAGGTTTCATTTGCCATTCTTTTTCTAGCTCCTTTAGGTGTGAAGTTAAATTGTGTATCTGAGATTTTTCTTGCTTCTTGAGGTGAGCCTGTATTGCTATATAATTCCCTCTATATCTGCTTTTACTGTATCCCAAAGGTTTTGGACCATTGTGTTTTCATTTTCATTTGTTTCCATTTATTTTTCTTTGTTTCTTCTTTTATTTTCTGTTTAGTCCATTTATTCTTACTCAGATGTTCTTTAACATCCATGTATTTGTGGTCTTTCCAATTTTTTTCTTGTTGTCAACTTCAAGTTTCATAGCATTCTGGTCAGAAAATATGCATAGTATCATCTCAATCTTTTTTATTTGTTGAGGCCTGATTTGTGACTTAGTATGTGACATTCTGGAAAGTGTCCCTCATGCCCTCGAAAAGAATGTGTATTCTGCTGCTTTAGGATGAAATGTTCTGAATATATCTGCTAAGTCTACCTGATCCAGTGTGTCATTCAAAACCATTGTTTCTTTGTTGATTTTCTGCATAGATGATCTATCCTTTGATGTAAGTGAGGTGTTAAAGCCCCCTACTACTATTGTATTACTATCAGTGAGTTTCCTTGTGTTTGTGATTAATTGTGACATATATATCTGGGTGTTCCCAGGTTGGATGCATAAATATTTACACTTTTTTAGATCTTTTTGTTGGATATACCACCTTATTGTGATATGGTGCCCTTCTTAATCTCTTGTCATTCTTTGGTATAAAATCTAGTATGTCTGATATAAGTATGGCTACTCCAGCTTTCTTTTGACATCCATTAGCATGATAAATGGCTCTCTATCCCCTCACTTTTAATCTGCAGGTGTCTTTAGGTCTAAATGAATTTCTTGTAGGCAGCATATTGAGGGGTCTTGTTTTCTTTTATCCATTTTGATACCCTATATCTTTTGACTGGAGCATTTAGTCCATTTACATTCAGAGTGATTATAAATAGATATGAACTGAGTGCCATTGTATTACCTGTAAACTTGTTTCTGGATATTTTCTCTGTTCCTTTTTAGTCTTTGTTGCTTTTGGTCTTTCTCACTAAAAGCATCTCCATTAACATTTTTTCAGGGTTGGTTTAGTGGTCACAAGCTCCTTTAGTTTTTCTTTGTCCAGGAAATCCTTTATCTCTTCTATTCTGAAAGACAGCCTTGCTAAATAAAGTATTCTTGGCTGAATATTTTCCCTATTCAATATGTTGAATATATCATGCTATTCTCTTCTGGCCTGTCAAGTTTCTGGAAATAGGTCTGCTGCTATCTTTATTTCCCTTGCTGCTTTTAGGATTTTTTCCTTATCTCCGTATTTTGCAAATTTTACTACAATATGTTGGTATTGGCCTGATTTTGTTGATTTTGATGGGTGTTCTCTGTGCCTCATGGGTTTGGATGTCTGTTTTCTTCTCCCTCCTAAGGAAGTTTTCAGCTGTAATTTGCTCAAATATACCTTCTGCCTCCTCCCCTTCCCTCTCTTCTTCTGGAACTCCTACAATACCAATATCATGCTTTATGGAATTGCTGAGTTCCCTAAGTCTGCATTCATGAGCCAATATTTTTCTTTCTTCTTTTCAGCTTCATTATTTTTTGTAATTGTATCTTCTACATGACTTATTCATTCCTTTGCTTCTTTCATCTTTGTAGTCATTACTTCCAGTCAGTTTTGCATCTCAGTAACAGCATTTTTTATTTTGTCTGTTTTTAGGTCTTTTGTCTCTGCTGTAAAGGACCCCCTGGTGTCTTCTATGCTTTTTTCAAGCCCAGCTAGTATCCTTATGATTGTTGTTTTAAATTCTGGATCAGGCATATTACTTGTATCTGTTTCCATTAGATCCCTGTCCATGATCTTTTCATATTCTTTCTTTTGGGATGAATTCCTCTGTCTTGGCATTTTGTCTAGGTCTCTCTCTTCTTCTCCATGTTATGAAAGCATGTATATTTTCTGTTCCTGAGAGTAATGGCTTTATGAAGAACAAGTCATATACTGACACTTCAAGAAGTATTTCTGGTATATGCTGTGTGTACTTTGCTGCTGTGTCTTGGTTGCTCTTTCTCTCAGGTCAGTCCTCTGCATAATTTCTAATTGCCTGCAGTGGGGAGTGTTTGGATCCTGTCCAGTGTGTGGCAAGTTTTAAGTAGGTGTGCTCTGGTCTGTTTGTTAAAAGAGGCCTAATCCTATTTCCACTAGAGCTGAAACTTTTGCAGCACTTTATGGTCGGTAGACTTGGTGCATGCAGGGAGTTTGTGCCGGTCTTCTGTGGGAGGGGCCCACTGCTCTGGTTCTCAAGCACAGTTGCTCTAATAAAGAAGCACCTGCAGAGTGCAGGGCTGTAGGGCTTGGTGGCTTGCCCTGTGGTCACTGTGCTAGTCACCAAAGTCATACTGCCCTCTCTTGCACTCATCTCTCTCTCTGTTCTCTCTGCATGATAAGGGCTCCCTCTCCTCCACAGCACCAGTGATTCTTTTCTCCCTCAAATCACATCTCCATACTTCCTACATTCCACCATGTGACCTCTTCTCTCCTAGTGGTACAGTTTGTTCCTAAGGTCAATTTCTTGGATGTTCAGAATGATTTTATATTTATTTAGCTGTTTTGGAGGGACAAGGCAAACACATAGGGACCTCCTACTACACCATCTTAACCCATCACTTTCATACTCTTTTAATATAGAAGGTATTATTCAAATGTTCATTAAATGACAATAAATTGATCCTGGAAGAGAATATATTAAAAATGAATATTAAAAAAATAAAAATAAAAATAAAAATGAATATTATATCCTATAAGAATACTTCTACATAAATAAACTAAGTCAAAATTGTAAAAAAAAAATATCACACTACTGAAATTTAAATATTAATCCTGTTTGTCTGTGAGATCACCTATGGAATAAACTAGAGGCCAAGATATTTTATTTTTATGTATTTGTATTCATAAAAGGGTTAGAAGTACTTTCAGAGAAAATAATAATAAAATAGTTTTTTTTTTCAAAATCTTAAGATAACAGTACCCAGGCATCATCATATATATACATATATATACATATATGTATATGTATACATATACACATGTACACTTATATACATGTATACATATATATCTATATACGTATGTGTTTTTTATTATTATGTCTTAAATTTTCTTCTATTGTTGGAATGAAATCATATTAATCCATAATGTGATTTAGGTGAACTATATATATATTTTTAAGATTTTATTTATTTATTCATGAGAGACACAGAGAGGGAGGCAGAGACATAAGCAGAAGAAGAAGCAGGCTCCCTGCAGGGAGCTCAATGCAGGACTTGATCCCGGGACCCCGGAATCAAGCCCTGAGTGTAAGGCAGATGCTCAATCACTGAGCTACCCAGGAATCCCTAAGTGAACTGTGCTTTTAGGATTAGGAATATTAACCAGGAATTTTAGGATTATAAATTATCAGCAAACAACTTAGTGATCAACATATAAAGTAGAATACAAAGTTTCCTGACAGGTATTCCTTAATTTTCTTTATGAATTCAATGTTTTCTGTAGTTCCACAGCCTTTCTATCATGAAAAAGAGGCATTTGAGATTTCATCTCTTACATCTACCATTAACCTAGGTTAGAAGAGCAAAATAAGAATATTCAGAAAAAAAAAACAAAAAGAACAGAATATTTTAAGGTAACATCTACCACATGTAAAGTGAATTTTTTTTTTTTTGGTAAAGTGAAGTTTTATTATGTGCTTCAATAATCTTAGGAAAGAAAGAAAACTAGAGATAAAGCTATCCTTTTATTGACTCTTCCCTTGTGCACTTGACTACCTAGTTCCAGCTTTAACCTGTCACTATAGAGTCCTCACTTAATAGCAGTTTTCTGTAAGAGTCTTCAATGACCTTATTGAGCCATATTAAAAATTCCAATTTTCTCTTTCATAACATAGTGGATATTTTCATTTATCTTAAATTATTCTGTTTATCTTAGTTAACTCTTACAGATTTCTTCATAAGATACAGTGTATCTCAGTGTGTTTCCTTGCCATTCTCTTCTCCAAGTTTCATAGAGTGTGCGCAGAAATGTCACTACTATCAATATTTAACAGAAGATTCCATTACATGTGTTATTTAGCCACTCAAAATTGTCACAATTAAGCCTAGTTAGCTGATATTTTCACTTTTAAATTCTTTCTCTGGGTGAAATTTTACCTTTGGGTGTTCAGACAAATTCTTCTATAGTCTCTTTGAGAAAATATATAATCTCATTGCATGCAAGTAAGTATAATTTATGTTGGTAACAAATATATGTCAGTCACTAAATTTCACTGTTTATTTCATCATATTTTGCAGTTGAAGAATAGATCACAAATTAACACAGTCAAGGCAAGCATAGTCAACAGCACAGTTCAAATTGAAAAAATATTTTTTCCTCATAACAATATACTAGCACATTCTGTATTTACTGAAAATAAATTCAGCATGATTAGAGATTAGTGTCAACAGTTGGACTGTGTGATATTGTCTTCTCAAATTATTTACTAAATTATTATATATTGGGCAGCCCGGGTGGCTCAGCAGTTTAGCACCCCCTTTAGCCCAGGGCCTGATCCTGGAGTCCTGGGATCGAGTCCCATGTTGGGCTCCCTGCATGGAGCCTGCTTCTCTCTCTGCCTGTGTCTCTGCCTCTCTCTCTCTGTGTCTCTCATGAATAAATAAATAAATAATCTTTAAAAAATAAAAATAAATTATTATATATTAAAAACATTATGCAGCTCTTAGCTAAATGTCATAAATAGCTCAATAATTACTATTTTAATAAATGAATGATTAAGTATACAAAGATGAAAATGTAGTTTGCTTTGACATTCAAGCTCTCTGTTACTTAGCTTAGTATATTCTTATGAGCTCTGACAATCTGCAAAACTGCTATAGAAGCAATAGGAAAAATGGATCCCAAACTATATTCATACAAGATCTCTTAATATAACACATTTAAGACATTAATCTATGTTTATGTGACTTTTTTGTATAAATATCTACTTATTGCCAAAATAATAAAGTAAAACCCCTCCTTATAAATCGCAGTATTCTCTACAAGTTGGACCAGCAAGGCATGTCACTCTTTGCTTTACTTTTCTTTACTCTGCCACTCATAAACACAAAATACAAAACCTGCACACGTTTATTTTTATAAAATTCAGATACTTTAATATTTCCTGAGTGTGCATGCTAACTTTTGATGTTATTGCATTTGATCGTATTACTCTCTGATACATATTTTCTTCCCTTCCATTTATCTTAGAAAAAAATCCCACCAGCTCTTATAAAAACCGTCTCAAATAAAAGTATCTTCAAATACTCAGTAACAACTGATTTCATTATTTTCTGTGTTTCTATAAGTTCATAGTAAGTTTAAGATGGCACTTGTATTTAATAGCACTTTTTGTTTTAAACCTTGATTTACAAATATACATGTATGTACAAGTGCACACACACAATCTCTCAAAATAGATTAGTGAAGACTGCAGTTCTCATATATAGTAGAATCACCTTGGAAGGTTTTAAAGAACACTAATGCTAAGGTCTAAATCCCAGAGCTTGTTATTTAATTTTGAGGGTGGGATCAAGATACAAGTAGCTTTAAATACCAATCTGGGCATTTACAGTCTATAGCCAGGGTACTGTCCACTGAAGTAGACATGTTTTTGTAAGAATTAAAGAACTGGAATGACTAGGAAAAGCTATTATTTTATTATTATCTTCTGTAGAGTGTTGCATAGCCATCTACTCTAGTAAGGTATGTTTTAATGCAAGTGTTAGAGTTATCTAAAAGTGAGTGCTTAAAAAGAATATGGTGTCTTCTTTGACTCCTCTGACTCTCAAGGCTTCCAGCTCAACACAGCAACCACACCAACACTTGCCTTAGGTAACAGAAATACACAAGCAAAGGAAGAGAAAGAGAAATAAGAGAGAGAGAAAAAGAAAGAAAGAAAGAAAGAAAGAAAGAAAGAAAGAAAGAAGAAAAGAAAGAAAGAAAGAAAGAAAGAAAGAAAGAAAGAAAGAAAGACAACCAAAACCATGGAGACTTCAGCATCTAGCCAAGATGGAATAACAAAAATGTCCTCTTTTACCTAAAACAAAACATGTGAGCAATTGACAGAACATTTTGCCTGAAGAAACTGTGCATGCTACAGACATAGGAGAGGAAATAAAGCAGGATCCAGAAGTGTCTCTGACATGAGAAGATGGAGCTAGTAGTTCTAAAAGTGTGAAGTGATATACTCCACAGAACAGAGCACTAGAGAGGAAAGAGCAGCACAGAGAAAGAGCACTGGGCATCTGCTGAGAGTCCTCAATTCTCTAGCTGAGAGCTAATCACTGCATGCATATTAGGAAAGTATCTGAATCTGGGGGAAAAAAATCACCCAGAAGAATAAAAGAGAACAATCACAGAAGTTCACTTATAGCCAAGAATAGTTTCTCTTCCCATCAGCCAGAGTAGAAAAACTCTAACTGATTGGGAATCAAGTAGAGTGCTCAGAAGGGTTTTCCTTCAGTACTGGGGCAAAAGTAACCCTAGACTAAATGTTTTCGAAATGTCTTAACATAGCCTAAAATAAGACCCAACTCTCAAGCACAAAAGGTGGAAATGAAAATGGTAAGGCAACTTTGGAGAAAAAGTTTGTTAGTTGCTTAAAAATGATCCAATCATTCTACATCTTGGTATTATTCCAAGAGAGATTAGATTTTACATCCATACAAAGTCTTAAATAAGAATATTCATAGCAGTTTTAACTCTATGAGCTAAAAATTATAGATGACCCAACATCTATCAGAAAGGTAATGAATAAAGAGATTATGGTCTATCAATATAGTAAAATACTTCCTCATCAATAAAATGGAATGAAATATCCACACATGGAACAATGTGGAAGAATCCTAAAATAATTATGTTCCATGAAGGAACCAGAAAAAAATGTTATACAGTTTATGATTCTACTTACATAAAATTCTAGAAAATAACAACTAATCTACAATGGCAGAAAGCAGATTATTAGTATTGTCTGTAGTTGGGAAAGGAGGATAAGGGAGGGTGGGAGAGAAAGTTACAAATTGGCATGAGGAAATATTTGTGAATGAAAATCCCCAGAAGAGGGATCCCTGGGTGGCGCAGCAGTTTGGCGCCTGCCTTTGGCCCAGGGTGCGATCCTGGAGACCCGGGATCAAATCCCACATCGGGCTCCCGGTGCATGGAGCCTGCTTCTCCCTCCGCCTGTGTCTCTGCCTCTCTCTCTCTCTCTCTGTGACTATCATAAATAAATAAAAAAAAAAGAAAGAAAGAAAGAAAGAAAATCCCCAGAAGAAATCAAAGTCATCCTATAAGTGTTTTACGTAGAAAAAAGTCTTTTCTGGATTAAAATGTGGTCTGCTACTTCAATGGAAATTAGTCTTGTGCACCTTTAGAATCATCTTTTACAAGTCATGTTGAAATACTACTGATTTGTGTTCTAAACTAGAAATAGGTGTCATATGTCAAGAAAAGTGTTTCATTCCTGCTTTTGTTTTTTCCTAAAGCACTTCTAAACAATCTATTTTAGTTGTTTCTGCTTGTTCTCTCTTCCAACAAGGTAAAATAACAATGTTTCTTAGGATAAGCCATTGTTCTTCTGGAAAAATTCAAAGGCAGTCTTTTAAATCCCTGGCTTTCTCTTTTGCACCATTGTTTCTTCCTTTATTTGAAAGGTTTTTACAATTTTTTTTTTATCATTACTAAGTCAAGTTATCTTTCAATACCCAGTAGAGCAATTTTTATTCTATACAAAATCTCACCTTCAAGTGACTTGCCATTGGTTTTATTACCTATAAAGGCTGCTATTTCTCAAAATAAAATTAAGAAGTTTAATAAATCTTTAATTATTGTATAAAATACAAACAAGTAGACTGCATATAATTGTGTCTTTGACCCTTTGTTGAATACTTTCACTTGAGTATTAATTTATATTTATATTATATTGACCTTTATATTTATTTAAGGTATTTTCTCCAAGGGAAAAATAAAGATAAATCAGTAGAAAAATAAATGTTTTCCCAGTCACTACTCATATCAACTCTCCTATTTGTTAAGTGAATTAACAGAAGACATAATGATTTATAATTATAAGAGATCATTTTTGAAAGTAAAAACAAACAAAACTTATAATTAAGTAAATACTATTAAATGTAAGAAGAGACTCAATTAAGAGGTTTCTGAATTCCTTATACTCCAAAGAGTATATTTCTAATATACAAGATTTCTAATATACAAGATAAAGAAATCATTTCATTTAAATGATTTTAAAGAACTTAGAATTGATTAAAAATAAAAAGGCCACAAACATTCTGGGCCATCAGCTATAGATGGACAATGACAGTAATTTGGAATATTCTAGGAGAAACCCAAAGTGAAATTAATAAGCTTAAAGACAGAAACCTGGCTTAAGAAAGAAAATACAGTTCTCTACCAGTTCAGGTATTCTTCTACAGGATGACATAATTTATACTTCTAGCAATAAAATAAAATAAAAGAGTTAGCTAATAATTATATAATACTTCCCAGAAGATAAGTATTTTGTCTAGATGTTATACTATTTTAAAGAATGCAGTGACTGGTTATTATCATTCCCTTAGTACTAATGAAAGTGAAGTTTAGAAACATGAAATAAATAGCTCAACACCAGAAAGCTGGTAAGATTAACAACAGATTCACCAACAGATCTTCAAACCTGCATGGGCAGGGAAGGCTTGGGGTCGTTGGGGAAGTAGGAGGAAGGCTGGATGAAGTTCCCTGTTAGGTACAGTATTGGACACTGATTTGCATTAGTGTTAATCAAAGCCTAGATATATTCCTTCCAGTACTTGTTGAGGGATTTCTTTAATAATTAAAGGGAGGGAGGGAGAGAAGGAAAAAAGAAAGGACAGGAGTGGGGAGGAAGTGAGGGAAGGAGGGAGATGGAGAATCTCTAATGCTAAATATTCCTTGATAGGTTATGCCAACATCTACATATTTTTAGATGATAGGTGAGTATCATAAATGAAAAAAATCAGAAGAACATGATTTTTAAAGAGAAGTAATACTTACTGAAATATACTTTTGTGCATATTCAGAGGTATTGAAGTGTTTTTTGAATTTGCCTCACCATAGTTGGGAGGCAGATAATCACTTTTATAATCTTACAGTTTCATCTTAGGTGGAAAGCCATGATGTTTAAAGTTACTTAAAAAATACATACATTTATGGTATCATTTTTTCTCTTTTGTTTCTTAATGATACTATGGAACCAAAGATGTAATTATTGTTTCTTACATGGCTTCCCAAATGCAGTTTATTAAGCCCAACATGACACAGGTCACAAGGCTAGAATGGATTTTTGACATATATTGCCTTTACATTATGAAAGGACACAGAAGCTGACTATTTGAAGACAAATTAATAGGGACTTTTAATACAACATGAACTGAGTATAGCAACCAAACACAGGATTTTGAGGCACATAAGCTCTAGAAATTGCATAACATCATTGCCCCTGTAACCCCAAAGGAACAGAGGGAACGGAAAGGGTCACCAGAGTCCAGTGAGAGCTGGTGTATGGTAAGGAAGACTACTTAATGGGAGACATAGCTGAAAAGCATCTTGGACCTTATAAAACCCAGACTAGAAATGAGCAAGAAAATAAACAATCTGGCTCTATTTTCCTCCTCTCCTGTAATCTCTTGTCATTTCTTCTCTTTGATTCAATCCATCTCAAAGCCAGAAGGCAAGGGCACCCAATTGATTCAGTTTCTAATAGTCAGTCTTCTGAGACACACAGCAGGGCAAAGGAGGGCAGGAAGTTTAAATAGACATTTCCCAGTTTACCCCCATTATGTACTGTGATGTAAAGTCATCCAAGAAGGCTGGAATGTGAGAATGTGTTGATCTGGTATTGATGTGCTTGTGTCATGAGTAGATGAGTTCAATTAGTGTAGATTCTCATTAAGCCATATATTTTTGGATTTCAAAAAGAGAAGACCTTATGTGAGGAAACAAATGATAAGAAAGAGTTTTTTCAAAACATTTTTGAAGGAAAGTTTGAGAAAAGAGAATGTGTTTCCTGTGTTAATGTGTTAGCCTGTAACCATAGTTCATCAAATGCTGGACTTGCTATTTTTCCAAACTCCTGAGGGGGAACCAACTCCAGTACTTTAGAATAGCCTAATGTTCAGTTGTATTTTAAGTCTTCAAACATCTTCTGAATTACTGCTCCTTAAGCTATTGATAGCTGTGTTTGGAGGACAACTTTAGCTCTTCTCATCAACCCTATAGTTGACTATTTGCTGCCCATTCATTGCTCTAAGATAATTTGGGCAATCACTCAGTTCTTCACTGCAGAAGCACCCTGCATTATGCTTATGTCTTTTATTACTTCTAGATTTAATATAGAACAATAAATTATTTCTACTATTACTCAGAATTTAAAAACATTACTACATTACGTATGAACCTCATTACTCAAATTTGAATTATTTTATTTTATTTCATCTCATCTTATTGCCTGGTTGGTTAAGTGGGAGAGAGAGAGGGAGCTAGAAAACTCTGAAAGCCTTCCAAAATTTAGGGAAAATATGGTTAGCCATGATAGACTTGTATTTACTGAGAATATAGTATGTTAAACAAGAAATATTTGCCGTATATTCTGCAGCTTCAGTCTTTCTAATTAAAAGGTTGTTCCCAAATTCTTTCTTTCTTCCTCACTACCAAGGTCCCTTCCTCTTAGTTTCCTATTTTTTTAAAAAATATTTTATTTAAATACAATTTGCCAACATATAGTATAACACCCAGTTTCCTTCTCTTCAAAATTTTTCTCCCATTTACCTTTCCTAGGTCTCTCTATTCTTTTTTTTAAATATTTTATTTATTTATTTATTTATTTGAGAGAGAGAAAGTACATGCATGAGTAGGGAGAAGGACATTGGGAACCTCCAGCAGACTACCTGCTGAACACGGAGCCTGATGCAATATTTGATCTTAAGCTTCCTAATAGTCAAGAATTTTCTTAAGCTACTTATAGGACACATAGTGTTTACGATTTAAAATAAAAGCCAGCAGAAATTCCAAAGAGTGACCCATTGATACATTCATTCTTTCTACAATGTATATTAAGCACTTATATGTGCCAGGAATTGGTTTAGGTTCCAGGATAAAATCCTGGACAAAATCCATGCCTTTGTAAAGGTTCCACTTTAGAAGAGTAGAAAAGCAGCAGTTGTAATAAATATAAAGTATGCGGATTGTGATAAGAGATATAGAAGAAATATAAAATGTGAAAACAGTAATTTGTCTTAATTACGAACAAAATATGGTTTCTCTAAGGAATTCTTGGACACCATGCCCTTTAAGCATTTTTATAGAATGTTATTTTTTATGCAGTTTATTAATAAGAATTTAACTCAGCCCCCAATGTTAATTTCTGCTAATTAAGAAAAAAAATTTTTTTAAAGAACAGTTTGTCCAAATATAAATTCTGGGATGTGAGTTTTGGCTCCTCTTAGGGAAAACTTAGAACTCTAAGATCCAGGCCTATATTAATGGCTACCCGTGTTTTTAAGAAGGTAATCATCTCTATGTTCTAGAGATCTGATTTTTATCCACTGCAAAAATTAATAGATTTAATAACTGTTAATTCTTTTTCAAGCAAATTTTTAATGTTCCTTATTTACATGCACCATTTCACAAAAATGTAAAAGCAATAACATTAACCAATACACTTAAAGTATAATGTGTTTTTCCAATCATTCAAAGAAACATAAATTTTTCATAGGTTTCAAGTAGAGTGATATTTTTCAGACAAAGAAACTAATGCTTGTTTTACTTCTCTATTCTAAAAATATATGTTGATTCATGTTATTAAAAACCCTGGTAAATAAAAAAGTACTTCTTAAGAGGTTGTAATTTCTGCCTTTACAAGATTTAATACAAGTGCACATGAGACTGTTCCAGTCTCCCGATTACTGAAAAGGAAAGTGGTACCAGGAAACATACACCCTTTTGTCTTACACTTTTTAATTTTTGTAGTAAGAATAGGCATATTTTTCTTTATTCTTCAGTTTGAGATTAGGGTTTGAGGAATATGTCATTACTTTATCAAACTTTGAAGACCAGATACATAATTATGAATAATGCATTGTATACTAGTATAACAACAAAGAATAGTAAGTTCATGTGGTAAGGGGTAAAAATTCTCTCTGACTTCTCTTGGCTCTTTCAGTTTAGAGCCCGTACACAGTTCTTCAGGCTACCGTTTCCACCTACACATCTTCATGGTTCTAGTGAAAGTACACCAAATATACAGGCATTAATGTACAGAAAAGCTACTTTGTATTTTCATTAGTATCATTATTTTCAAACTACCTGATTTCATATATGGGATGTTGTAGATATATTGACTCTGTTGGAAATGGTCAGTAGAAGGAGTCACTGAATACAGAGTTTCAGGAGAAAAGTAACAGAAATTACAGGATGTGAGACAAAGGCAGAGCATGTCTTTAGTCATTTCCTTGTTCTAATAGTGAAAATTATCCACCCTGGGCACTGAGTTTAATTGCTGCAAACAGCTCCAGAAGGCTGCACTTTCATCCCCATTGTAGGTCAATGAGCATATTTGCATGGTAGAAATTATTAGCAACTAGTCCTGTCCCCAGGAGAGTATCCATGATGTTATTCACAGACCATTAACAACAGAGTTCACCCATGACCAACAGAGGCTGTGAAGAAATGCTCTCTCCTTGGGAACAACCACTAGTGGACAGATTCCATTCTCTTCAGACATATTTATTATTTACATGTGCAACTAAAACAGATTTTTTGAAAGCTGTAATGAACCTAAGACATGCACAAGCAGGCATATTGCTGGAGTATATCCTAAGTGTTCATTTGTCCATTTCTTTGTTTTTTTTAATAAAGCTGTTTCATAATCCTTTTGATATGGAAATGTGTTTGAATCTCTGTGATTCATCCTTTCTTTTTTGATCAAAATTTTTAAGTAAAATTACTGGATAAAAATATTTAAATAATTTGAATAAATCTAGTAATGGCTTGTTCTTTATTTTTTTTTTTTTTGGCTTGTTCTTTAATAAGGAAATTTCTCCTAAAAGGTAAGCCTGAAAGCACCAGTATAAGACTTCTTAAGTAGACTGAAAAATAAGCAAATTTAGTCTCCTGAGAAAAAAAATATTGATCAATACCTAATATCCAGAATATATCATACTGGTTTAGGAAATATACTTCTCAAATTGGTTCTTTGCAAAGGAATATGATGCTTTTTGCAACCCAGATATTAAGTATGTAGGGCAGGTAATTTATGTCCTGCAATATCACATCAATATGTGGGATGGAAATTTCCTGAGAAGGAATATTGTCACTTTAATCAGTTTGTTGAATACAAAAGGAAAGAGAAAGTATGATGATAGTTACCTAGAAAAAAAGAAGTGGTGGGGTGGGGGACAGTATATACTCATTACTAAAGTTTGACAATCAAGAGCTGGAATTAACTTTCAGAGTTCAGCTATTCCCACCTTGCCTTAGAAAAATAAGTGTAACACCTTATAAAGAAACAAATTAATATCTTTTTTTTCTAGTCACTGTCTGGCTTTGAGGAGACATTGCCATTTACAGCTCTCTAACTTGAATTTTCACTTAGTATATTGAAAATCTTCCAATTAAACCACATTAATGTTCCTATTTATTGCCAGACTCCTTTGTAGAAAGCCATGATTTTTCAAAATGACAAGATATCATCAATGTGCATGTTTCACTTGCTTTGTACCAAATTATGGTTCAGAGTTTATTGTGTTGAACACTTTATTTTTTAAAGATTTTATTTTTAAGTTATCTCCATATCCAATGTGGGGCTCAAACTCATAACCCCAAGATCAAGAGTCGTACTGTCTACTGACTGAGCCAGCCAGGTGCCTCCATTTGAATTTAAAGAGGTTTTACTCCAAACCAAATCATGAGGGACCCAACTTTTTATTTATCTTGACTGTATAAAACAACTACAATGCTCCTTTTGTTATTACTAGACAGAGCACCGAGATGGCATTCTTCCACTTCTCAGCATCCTCTGGTCCCTTCCGTCTCCTTCCTGACTGCATTGTATAACCATATTCCCCAGAACCTCCTTGGTAGTTAAGAAAAACTTTCCTATATGCCATAGCTGCATTATTTTTTTCCATTTACTCAGTGCCATGAGAATAATAAAATCATAAGATAGATATAACTAAAAATTGCACAGAATAATTATTTTAGGAGGTGTATAGCACCAGTTTTTTTAAAAATCTAATTAATAGACTCAAGAATCATGAGAATGTGAAATGTACCCTCATATATAATAATAAATATTTCTCTTCTATTTCTTGGTTCCAGGACCTACATGATCTGAGAGTAAAATATATTTGGAACATACACTCCATTCTATAGAGAGTATCTCAAATTCAAAGTGTGTTGTCTTTCAGCCAACACCGTATTTGAAACATCAAAAAGCAACATAAAGGGATATACTGAAGGAACTCACAATAGTGACATTTGAAGAAGGAGAAAGGGCAATAAAATTTAAACCAAATTAATGGTCTTTTCAGTGAGGTTTAGCTAACCTGACACTGGGGGACTGGTTGGTTACTGTGAAATATGATAGTATATTAAAGGACATGAATGTTGATGCTGACATGTGGCACCTTCAGTCATGGAAATAGGCAGAACTAACCTGGTGAAACCATACGTAGTGTTATATGTTTTTAGATACTTGATCTCTGAAGCAATGACAGCTTTGGAATAGGATTATGTGCTTCCACAATCTTGAAAGGGTGTTCACCAGAACTCAATCCAGCTGGCACCTGGAATTGGACCTTTAGCTTTTAGAACTGTGTGAAATAGATTTCTGTTGTTTGGAAGCTACTGAATCTGTGATATTTTGTTATAGCACCCTGAAAGGACAAAAAGAATGGACGTTCATGGAGTAGGTGTTTCTCCTTCATGTGGTTACTAAGTGTTCTACCACAAAAGCAGCTTCTTCTGATACTCAAAATACAGAATAACTTTTAGTGGCTCATCTACTCATTCCCAAATCTCCTTTGTTGCTTTTTATTTTTCAAGTAGTAGGAGCCTCATAAACTATCTCAGATACATATTTACTGACATGATGAGCTGTCACTGTCACTCTAGAATAAAATGTAATATAAAGGCAGATAATTGACATACACAGATAACTGAGGAAGGATTTCAAGTATAATGTTTTTGGCCTTTGCAGTGAGAAGGACACTCTTTGTCTTCCTTATCTTAGAATTCTAAAAGGAAGAGGCAAAGGAAGGGCAATAAAAGCTAGAATGACTAATGTTCATTACATCAGAATTTATCTTTAATAAGTAACTGAAAATCAACAGTAGGGCTTACATACTTATTTTAATATATCCTTGGTCTATTCTAATTTAAACCATTTTATCTCTTATTTATCAACTTTTTAAAAATAAAAATCTTAACCTCACTCTTATGGTAGAGCAGTCATTCATCTGGCCCCAGAATAAGCATAGATAGCTTTCTTCACCTGAAGTTGAAAGATAAAATTCTTAGATGTGGAATATTCTTGGATTTGAAATTTAAAGCACATGCAAGAAAAAGAAAAATTTTATATATAGTGAGATGAACAGAGAAGACAACCGAAATACAATATGATCATGGCAACCAAAGAATTCTATCTAAATAGTATCAAACAAGATTGATTTGTTTAATTATATTTTCTTAATATTTCATCAATACCTTAGTCACCATATACTGGTGATATAATTTGTGCATTGAATATGATCTATAAATTTTTATACATAATACATATATACTTAAATACATCTAAAATGTATACATGCATATATACACATGTATATGTATACACATCTGTACACGAATATACCATTTACATAAATTTTTTGAATGCTCATGTATGCTTTCAGGTAGAAATAGCATAAGGACTTTTGTTGTCATTGTTATGGTTGTTCTAGAAATATTCTGATAGGTGGTGAAAGGTGAATTGAATCACTCATCAAACCAATGTTACTACTCACTCTGGGACAAAGTCTTAAGTAAAAAGGAAAAACAAAGAGAGTAAATTATTTTATATAAAAAATAACTATAACCATATTTGGGAATTATTGTTCATGGTAGCTGCAGATTTGTGTGTATAGTGCTTGGTAGATGAGGAGATTTATAAGGATAAAGGAAGATAGGAAAAGGAGCCAATAGGATAATAGAGGGACAGGGGAGATAATGTCTTTGATTTGAAAATACAGGTATATTTCTAGAATGGGAAGAATTTAAAATTGTGTATGTCCTGTGTTGTAATTTTACTCTGCCATCTGGAAACATTCAATATGTTTCATATATACAAGGGCAGTATAGAGGGATGAAGAAAAGAGATATATTCTGAACATGAAGAAGGAAACAACAGAAAACGACAGTCACTAGAGATGAATTACTGGATTCGGGATTGCCAATGATTATTGTCATCAGAGGAACAGATGGCTGAATGGATCAATCAGGAAAAATTTTAGTCACTCATTCCTATTTTCTCATCCTCAAAACTCTTAGAAATATGGAGATGATATGTGCAACTGCTGATTGTATAGAATAAAAGTTTATGATGTTCTACCTAAAATTTGAAGAAATATATGTCCCCAAACTGGAAGTTTGGTGACAAAGGCATGTCTTTTTATGCACATGACTACATGGGTATATGTGTGTTTATGCTGATATTAATTTCAACAAACACATCTCTTTATGATTGGGTTAACTATTTATCTAACACACTTATTTCTGTTCCCATATACCATTTTGAATTTAAAATATTCTTTTGGAATTTGTGAAGTAGAAGGAGATAATAAACAACTATTGAAAGAGTATTAAGTGAAGGATTATCATACATTTTCTGATTCAGTCCCCACAGGAACCTAAGTTTTGAGACTCTTCCAGAAAATTTAGGTTGTAATTTAGCACTATTTGTATTAAGTATTTATTGCCATAATAATGATCTATAAGAAAAAAAGCCTCAGTGGCATACAATAATAGTACCTACTGATCATGAAACTAGAATTGTTGGATATGTGAGTCTGCTGATATTAATAGCACACCCACATGTCTGTAGGTCAGCTGGCAGTTAACTAATGTTACAGGCCTCCATTGAGACACTGAGATAATATTGACTGATCTATGTGGAGTCTTGTTGGTATGCCATTTTCATGCTGATAACAGAGGGGTAAAGTGCAAATAAAACTGTGCAAATGGTTTATCAAGTCTCTGCTTGTATCATACCTTCCAGAATTACATTGACTAAAGCAAATCACATGAGCAAGACAAGAACCAGAATGGGGGAGAGACTTGAAAAGTTAAATGACAAAAGGTATAGACCCGGGAAGATATGAAAAATACAACCTTTAAGGAAATTAATCTACCACACCATAATATATATTTTTTCTTTATTTCTTTTATCTCTATCTCTCTAGCCTACAAAGAAGAAATATAACAGCACTCAGGGCAGAATTTATGACACCAATGTCTTTTGAAAATGCTTATGTTCTTTACAATGTAAACCATAAATAATTGAAACATAGTCGATGTATAGTAAGTATTATTGGTCTTCTTGGAATTCAGAACATTTTATAAAATTTATCTGAGCCTCAGAAAGTGGAGGTAGATGCACCCATACTTCGATATTGTTGGATGCTGGTTCCAACAGTAGGTTCCTTTGTACCTGTTCTCATCTTAGCCATTCTAGGTCACTGATTGAAAAAAAAAAAAAAGTTGAATATCACCAAACTGATCTTTTCTAATATCAGCATCAAATAGACTGGAAAAAAAAAAAAAAAAAACCTGTCCAAATTTAGAAGACGTAGTTCAGCAAGTGACTTCTCAACATTTTAACTTTCAAGTCAGGTTATTGTTCTCATTTATCCTACCAAGAGTTAGACTGTTAAAAATGGAGTAATGCTCCATATGTGGTGGATCTTAATTTAAGATACCTTTAATGCATTCTCATGACAAATTGAAGTATGTCAGGAGGCTTGTTTTAGGATTATATTTTCTGCCTTCAGCAGTAAATTAGGTCTTTTTAGGTAACTCAACTTTAAAAAACAATATAGTCAAAATATTTTTTAAAAACTTCTACTGAAACTGCAATGGTCGTTGATATGGGAAATGAAAAGACAGACATGGTGAACTTAAATGATGTTTTGAATATTTATTTGACTGTCTCATTATTTCATTTAAGAGCTTGAAAAATAACACCAATTAATTTGTTTATCTTCTTTCTTTTCAAATATAGAATTTAATATAATATTTCAATAATAATTATAACTCAGTTTAACCCTTATTGTTTGTCTTTATGTTTGTTAGGTTCCAGGATAAAATGGAGGGCTAAAAGAAAATAAAAAAAAAAATAAAACTGCAGCAGTATTTTAACTTAGTATTATATCACTAATCATAAACAAACACTAAAAATACAGAAAAGTTAACTGTTAAACCTGGTAAAATTCAAATTAGATGATCATAAAGAACATATAAAAACTGCTAGAACAATTTTGGAAAATTTCATGGAAAAAAATTAGTGCAAAGTTGAGAGTAATCTTCAAAGCCACCTAGAATTCTATAGTCACTTTAATTTATGTAGAGGGAAATATATTTTTATAAAGGAAAATTCAAGATTGACAAATTTGACTAAAATGAAACAGACGTTTAAAGAAATAAAACACATACTTTCAAGTATTTTACTGAATGTGCAATGTCAGATTAGTAAGTAGGAAATTTACCATGCTATTCTCTTTGATTTTTGACACTTCTTTCTTGAACCCCAAGAGCCACTTCTACTGAACTTTCAGTGTCCACACCAAATACATCTCTTCTAAGAGATAATTCTCAGACAGAAAAAAAAAAAAAAAAGGCTGCTATCTATTGTTTACTTAGCATTGTGGAGCTTGCCAATATTTCTCACTACTATATTTGACACGGAATTACCTAGAAAAATAAATAAAGTATGAATTCTTTCTTCATTTTATCTACCTTTTGCTTTCATATATCTTTGATCTATTTACTGAATAATCTAGCTTGTAGAAGTAGTTTATCAGCCTTCCAATATTCTTCCCTAGTCTGCATAAAAGCTGGAAGTATATCATTGGTTTATTCACACCCACACGATTTAGGATTCTAACATTTTCACTACTTCATACTTTAGCTCAGGATCTGGGATACCACAAACAAGTATGGATTTTTACCTCTCTGAAGTCTTCTATATTATATTTTGTTACTAATCTAAGGACACATTGACTTTTTTGCTTATTGCACTGTGATTATTCCCCAGTTTCCCTGCCTGATGCCATTTTATTCCATTTTAATCCTAGGAATAAAGCATTGTTCTAAACTGTAGACAATGGGTAGAACATTGCCATTAATGAAGAGGAAAAAAATGTTCTTTAATCGTCAAGATTCTTTTGGCTGTTCTAAGAATGAAATTGATATGAGATAGATTAACTGGAGAAAAAAATAAAACAAACTTTAATTATATGCACACAGAAGCCTAGTAATGAAACAGAGACCAAAGAAATGAGCAAAGCATGCAGTTCTTATAAATATGACAGGGGCAGCCCGGGTGGCTTAGTGGTTTAGCGCTGCCTTCAGCCCAGGACCTGATCCTGGAGACCCGGGATCAAGTCCTGCGTCAGGCTCCCTGCATGGAGCCTGCTTCTCCCTCTCTCTCGCTCTCTCTCTCTGTATCTCTCATGAATAAATAAATAAAATCTTAAAAAAAAATAAATATAAGACAAAAAAAAGAAACATACATCTGTGAGAAATTGATGGGACAAAGACAACTTACGTTTGGGAGCTTCGATCAGTAAAGAGAGTTTGGGCTAGTCTAGTAAATTAGTAAAAACTTCAAGGTTTGTTTATATAGACTTCCTTAGCCCACCTGTGACACATAAGGATGTCCCTCTACATCCAGATACTTCTCAGATTCTTCTCACATAGAGACCTATTGCCTGCTTTCTAGAGACAAAGAGGGATCAGAATTGCAGTTAAGCAAGTCAGAAGAGTTTCAGCACTACTTGGTCAAGATTCAAAACCACTCAGAAGACATATCAAGGTTGGAAGTCTACAGAGGGAGTCTACCATACCAGAATAATTAGCTAAGAATATGTTATGCTAGATGAAATTAATATGCAAGCACTTTGTTCCTAATGTGGCAGAGCTATGATGGGCCCCTAATGATAATTCAATCCAATAAGTACACCACAAAGACTTTGATCCACCAATCTCTTACCTTTACAAAGTAGTATACTTTTCTATTCTTAATAAATAATACATTTTTAGTTAAATATTAATTTTTACTATATATGTATATACATATATCCATTTTACATTTTGACTTTTTCACCTACATATATTTATATATACATAGATATGCACATACACACACAAACTTAAAATTTATTATCTAGTTAGGGTTTGGCAAACTATGACCCACTGGGTCAAAGCCAGGCCACTGCCTGTTCCTATAAATAAAGATTTATTGGATCATAGCCACATCCATTTTTTAAATATATTATCTATGGCAGCTTTGGTGGTATAATGATAGAGCCAAGTATCTGTGACAAACACTTTATGGTCCACTAAACTCCAAATATTTGCTATCTGTTTTGTTTTTGTTTTTGTTTTTTTGTTTTGTTTTGTTTTTGCATAAAAAGTTTGCCTATTCCTGGTCTATTTTTTTTTTTTTGAAGACCGGTATTTTCTTCTTTTTTTTTAAGACATCATTTTTTAATAAAGAAAGAGAGATAATGAGGGAGAGCATGAACAGAGGCAGGGGAGAGGGAGAAGCAGGATCTCTGCTCAGCATGTGGTGCTCCATCCCAGGACTCTGAGATCATAACCTGAACCAAAGGCAGACACTTAACTGACTGAGCTACCCAGGCACCCAAAAAGTAGTATTTCCATACATGTTTAATGATTATAGACTTCAATAAGTTTCATTGTCTTATTATTGTTTTTAATTACCCTGACATTAATTTGTATAATTTGTCAACAACTAATGCTTATTTCTATTAATTAAGTAAAAATGCCAATTAACTTTAATTCTGTAATGATTTTGTTTGTTCTCCTACTAGTAGTATTCCAACCACCGAACAATCTGTAATTTCATTAATGACAAAATTGCAATAATATGATATAGTGACTTTATATATTATTAATTTAGTAAGGATGTGTTTCAGTCTATTTTTCCTAATATATAATTATATTAGATTTTATATTTTAGAGTAATTTGTTTCTATACACTAGATATATTAATAACTTAAAAGTTTTCCAATGGACAACAAGAAAATATTACCCTTCCTTGTATAAATCTACTTAAAATCAGTAAGTTAATTTTTATGAATAGTATGAGATAGAGATCTACTTTCAGTTTTCCTCATGTGATTATCCAGTTTTCCCAACATCAATTATTGAAGAACTTATCCTCTCCCCATTAGATATGCTTACTTCTCTTGTCAAATATTAGTTGATAGTATATTAAGGGATTATTTCTGGGTTCTTGATACTGTTTCATTGATCTATCAGTTTTTATGATGATGCCTTACTGTTCTGATCACTATAGTTTTGTAGTACAGTTTAAAATTAGAAAGTGAAGTTCACAGTGCTCCACACACAGTTTGAGAAGACTCCTGCTTTGTTCTGTCTGAGGATTGCTTTGGATATTCAGTCTTTTGGAGTTTGGTAAAAATTTTAGTTTTTGTTTTTTTGTTTTGTTTTGTTTTTGCCATTTCTGTGAAAAGTGTCATTAGAATTTTGATAGCAATGACAACTGAATACCCAAAACTACACATTGGATCTTGATAGGGATTACACTTGCATATATAAGGTGGCTTGAGGTCATATAGACCTTTTAACAATATTAATTCTTCCTGTCTTTGAACACAGAATGTCTTTCGATTTATTGTGTCCTCTTCAATCTCTTTCATCAAAATCTTTTATTTTCTATGCTATGGATCTTCCAACTCTTGATTATAAATCTATTCCTATATATTTTATTGTTTCGATGTTATTGTAAGTGGGATTGTTTTCTTTATTTTTTTAGATATTTTGTTAGTGTATATTCATGCAGCTGATTTTTGTATGTTGATTTTGTGCTCTACAACTTTACTGAATTTGTTGATTAGTTCAAACTTTGGTGAAGTCTGTGATTTTCTACAAACAACATCATGTCATCAGCAAATAAACAGTTTTACCTCATCCTTTTCATTTGGCATGTCTTTTATTTCTTTTTCTTAGCTTATTTCTCTGTTTCAGACTTTCAATACTATGATGAACACCAATGGTGAGAAAGGGCACTCTTTTCTCATTCCTGATCTTAGAGGAACAGCTTTCACCTTTGAGCGAGGTTAGGTGGTGTTTGTCATATATGGCTTTTATGTTGAAGTATGTTTGTTCCATACTCAATTTGCTTAGAGTTTTGTCATGAGTCAGTGTATTTTGTCAAATGCTTTTTCTGCATCTATTGACATTATCATATGGTTTTTATCTTTCATTCTATTGATGTGATATATCACATTTATTGATTTGGGTATGGTGAAACATCTTTACATCCTGGGAATAAATTCTACTTGCTTACAGTATGTGATTATTTAATGTTCTGTTGAATTCAGTTTGCTAATATTTTGTTGAGTATATTTGAATCTACAGTAATATATTGGTAGAATTCAACAAGGAAGTCATCTGGTCCTAGTCTTTTCTTGTTGGAAGATTTTCATATTAAATATGCTTATTCAATTTCCTTACTAATAATTGCTCTGTAAGATTTCCTATTCCTTCATGATTCAGTCTTGGTAGATTTCTTATTTCTAAAGCTAATCCATTGTTTTCTAGGTTGTCTAATTTGTTTGCATATACTTGTTCATAGTAGTGTTTTATGATCTTTGCATTTCTGTGGTACCAGTTGTAATATGTCTTGCATTTCTGATTTTGTTTTTTCTCTTTTTTTCTTAGTCAAGCTAAAGGTTTGTGAATTTTGTTTATCTTTTCAAAAAAAAAAAGCTTAATTTCATTGATCTTTTCTATTGTTTTTCTGGTCTCTATTTCATTTGCAACTCAACAAAGATTAAAGTCTTAAACATAGAACTGGAACCACAAAGTTCAAAAGAAAAATAAGGAAAAAGCTCCTTTAAAAAAATATAGAAAGAAAGAAAGAAAGAAAGAAAGAAAGAAAGAAAGAAAAGAAAAAAGAGCTGCTTGATATTAGTTGTGGCAATATCTTTTTTTTAATATGACACCAAAAGCATAAACAACAAAAGTAAAAACAAATAAGTGGGACTGTGTCAAATAATAGTTTTTGTACATCAAAAGAAACAATCCACAAAATGAAAAAAGCAGCCTACGGAATGGTGGGAAATATTTATAAGGGATTATTTCACACAATGAACTTATACAACACAATAACAAAAGACCAAACAACCTAAACAAAAAATGGACAGAGGTATAAGTAGACATTTTTTTCGAAGACATACAAATGACCAACAGATACATAAAAAGATGCTCAACATCACTAATCATCAATAAAATGCAAATCAAAAGCACAACATACATACCTGTTAGAATGGCTATCATCAAAAAGACAAGAGACTACGAGTGTTGGTGAAGATTTGAAGGAAAGGGAACTCTTCACACTCTTGGTAGGAATGTAAATTGGTACTGCCATGATGAAAAGCAGTATAGAGGTTCCTCAAAAAAACTAAAAATAGAAGTACCATATGATATAGCAATCCCAGTTCTAGGTTTGTATCCAAAGATCATATTACTATTTTGAAGAGATATCTGCGTTCCCAAGTTCAATGCAGCATTACTTATAATAGTCAAGATATGGAAACAATGTGTCTATGAACAGATGAATGGATAAAGAAAATGTAATATATACATATATTGGAATATTATCCAGCTGTAAAAAGAGGGAAGTCTTGTCATTTGCGACAACATGGACCTTGAAAACATTATGCTAAGCAAAATAAACTAGACAAAGAGAGACAAATATTGTCATTTTTTTGTAGAATCTGATAACCCAAATGCATAGAAACAAAGGGTAGAGTGGTGGTTGTCAGAGTTACGGGTGGGAGAATTGGGGAGATGTTGGTCAGAAGGTATAAACTTCTAGTTATAAGATGAATGAGTCCTGAGAATCTATATACAGCAAAGTGATTATAGTTAACAATACTACATCATACACTTCAAAGTTGCCAAGTAAATAGATCTTAAGTTTTCTCACTACACACACAAAAAATTTTGATTATGTGAGGTGATAAAAGTATTAACTTTTGGTGATGATATGGCAATTAACTTACGGTGATATGGCAATCAGTTTGCAACACAGAAGTATATCAAATCAATACATTGTGTATCTTATACAGTATAAATTATATCTCAGCAAAGTTGAAAAAAATTTAAAATATTAAAAAAATTAAGGTAACTGTTAACCTTAATGAAATGTCTTTGTAATAGTACCAAAAGAGAAGATTTATATTTAAAATAATATTCTATTAATGGTTTTCTTATGTTGTCTGAAATACAATATTGATGGGCCCAAACAAGAGAATAATTTAATAAAGTTTAACTTTTCCTATATCTTCTTAGCATCTAAAATAGTTCCAACTAATAAAACAAATTGGTGACTTTTCTGAGTATAAATTTGCACAGGGTTGAATAAGTTGAATATTTTGGAAAATATCAAAATAATCAGATCCCTGTTCTTGAGTTCTTACATTTTAATTATGGGGGATTGGTTATTTACACATCACAACATAAAAAATGGTGAAAGTGGAGAATAAAATATATTCAATAAATTATCAAATAACTACAACCATTCTGAAGTACACATGACAAATCAAGAAAGTCTGAGGTCAGGCTATGTAAAAGGGATTATTTCAAAACATTAAGGGGGGATAGCAAGAATAAATAAAGCACATGGGTGAATATACTTATGGAATCTTCAAGAGAGAATGCATAGATAATATAGGGGAGAGTGAAATAAAGTTAATGTAGGAAATAATGTATATCTATTGGTTTCTGGTCAGCATCCTGCTGTGATAAAAATAACTCTAATTTTCCTTGGGAAATTGCTTCTCTTCAAATTCTCAGTCATGAGATTTACGTGTAACTCATTCCATTCATGGTTATGGTGCTCAGTCATAATTGAATTAAATAAAAAAGGATAGTCTGCCTTTGTCCACGTGGTGATTAATTTGTAAGTGAGTACATGACATAAACTGATTTCAGCAGTAAGATGATGTTAACCCAGTGAGAATGGCACAAGATATAAACTTGGGTGGTAATGATTGAGTATACATCTAATTATAACTGAACCAGGTATTTCTCTATAATTTACAGTTAAATGTACAAATAAACTTCCCTTTCTAGTGTAAGCTACTTACAGCTGAACCATTTTCACTAATATTAACTTAATATATAAGACTAGAATTATTTTTCACAAAATAGGTTTCAAGCCAGACTCTTCTAAAATCGTAATGCCTAGAAAAGTTATCTAAAACAAATAATTAAAAAAATTGAAGAATTATGAACAAAGTGCTTATAAAACTACAGTAGTATATAATGATCCTTCTAATAGCATTTTGCCAATGAATTAATTAGGAAACAGACTAGGGACAAAAAAATATTATTCATGTATAAAAATAATGAGAGACTGAAATAAATGATGGTTGGAAAAATAATATGAGATATATAAAAAAATACTAAAATTGTACAAATTAAAATACTTTAATAAGTATTAAAATACTTATTAGTAATAAAAATACTTATTTGTTAAATTATTATTATTTTCTTTGTTCTGAGGGACTTGGCAGTCACAAATCCATTTTTATGTTTACAAGAGGGGCAGAGGAGGTCTGTGAATTTGAGGATCACACTCAAGTGACACCTATAGGTGGTCTGCCTATAGCTTTCTGCCTCCAGCTCCTCCTCAGAGTGCTCTAGTGGAGACAGAGCAGAGTCACCCACTGTCCTCTCTCTCAGTCTGCCCGTGGCTGTGGATAGTTTCCAGTCCCACTTTGGGCATGCCCAATCCTCTCCCTAAGACTGCAGGGAACCCCATTAGCTGCTGTCAAGCCTTGATCAGATTTGGTTTCATCTCAGACTTCTGCTCAAGACAAGGGACATGGTCAGCATGCCCTTTCCCTCAATCCATTGGTACATTTTTTTGAAAAAATCAAATTACCTTTTTCCTTTAAAAAATTTCCCTCTATTCCTTGATTTTAGCCAATTTAGAAATTTATCATGTTTTTTAAGCACATTTTTTCCAGGTTTAGTTGACATATAACATTGTATAAGTTTAAAGTATACAATATATTGATTTGTAGCAATACACTTATAAATGGCAAAATGATCATCACACCAGTATTAGTTAACATCTCTATCCCCTCACATAATTACCATTATGCTGAAATATTGTGGTGAAAATATTTAAGGTCTACTCACGTAGCAACTTTCAAGTATATAATACAGTACTATTATGTATAATCACGTTATATATTAGATCCTCAGAACCTGTTTTTCTTATAACTGTACTCTCTGACCAACTGTACTTATAACTGTACTCCTTGACCAACATTTCTCTATTCCCCCCAATCCCTTGGCTTCTGGCAATATCCACTCTACTCTCTGTTTCTATGGGTTTGGTTCTTTAGATTCTATATATAAGTGATATATATTATTTTTCTTTCTCTATCTGACTTATTTCACTTTGTGTAAAGCCTTCAAGTTTTATCCAAGTTGTAGCAAATGATAGAATTTCCTTCTTTAGCATGATTGAATAATCTTCCATTGTGTAATCCTAAAACCATGTAGAGCACATGCCTTTGCCAAAAACAGTTTATCAATTAGAGAAATTTGCTCTTTCAATATTTGCTAATGCTGAAGGGTCTCATTATGGCATTTTTAATAATTAATATTTCTTTTTCTAGCCAAATATGTTGATGGTAATTATACAGAGAAGAAAATAGGCATTACTAAAGGCCTGTCAGACACCTTCTCAAATATGCATATGTTTGCATAACCTTCATGGTAAAACATGGGAAACTTAAGAGCAAACAAACACAGGTATTGCAATGATTAGGTAATTTTTAAAAAGATTTTATTTATTTATTCATGAGAGACACAGAGAAATAGAGGCAGAGATATAGACAGAGGGAGAAGCAGGCTCCATGCAGGGAGCCCGATGTGAGACTTGATCCCAGGACTCCAGAATCATGCCCTGGGCTGAAGGCCAAAGTTCAATGGCTGAGCCACCCAGGCATCCCAATGAGTCAGTAATTTTGAAAAACTTTCATAATGACAGAATTCAAGTGCTTCTTCATACCACAGAGCATTAAAAAAAGCTCCATTTGCTTTTTTTCCCTTTTGTTCTTTTGTTTTTGTTTTTGGTTGTTGTTTTTAGTGGTTATGCTTTTTTCTTTCCATTTCTGTTAGATACTGAAAAGATAAAGGGCAACTCTCTAATAGTCTCTTGTTTGATGACATCAGAAATAAAGAAGTCAGATGGGAGGAAAGGAAAATCAGAGATGAGACATAAAGAGTCTCATACAAAAATGCCTAGAGACAGGGGAAACTAATATTTTCTTTAAACTATAAAGTCAAAATGAAAACTTGAAGTCACAAATAATTGGAATAGTACAATTGCACAAGTTTATGAAACATTTTATTACATCAACGTATATCACACAGCACATGATTATAATGTGTGTTTACAATGAGGTAGATCATCTCTAAGGAAAGAAAGTTGAAAGTGAGATTAGGCATACGTAATTTTTAGTATGTCTCCCCTTATGAGATAAAATCATCTCTAAATAATTATAAATGATTAAATGCCTATTTATATATTATTAATAAAGTAATATATTTACTGTTGATATTTATAAATAAGTTATAAATGATTAATGCTAAATAAAAATGACAACATTATGAAATGATTCAACCTTATATGCAAACAATTATCAAAAAGATCTGCACACGAAAATATAGAGTAGATAATAAACAGCATAGTGATGAAACCTGAGGAAACAGTAAAGGTAGCTGATCAAAAGAATTAAGTACTAAACAGAAAAAAAGAAGTAATATTGTGGATTTAAATGTCACAGCCTATGTGGCAGAAAGCCCTGGTTTGAGTGTTTGGAGGCTTGGACCCTTGGACTTCTTCCACTCACTGACATATGGCTCTTGAAGAGTAACATAAGACTAGAGAACAATTTTCTCATCTCCAATATGAAGTGAGTAAATGATATAACTAGATCAATTTTTAAAAAAGATTTTATTCATTTATTCATGAGAGACACAGACTAGAGACACAGGCAGAAGGAGAAGCAGGCTCCCTCTGGGGAGCCTGCTGTGGGACCCAATCCCAGGACCTCTGTATCACAACCTGAGCCATAGGCAGACACAGCCACTGAGCCACTCAGCCATCAATTTAAACTGACTAGATCAATTTAACAATGATTATCTATCTATCTATCATATCTACATATCTATCATATATGTATAGATGTATATGTATATCTATCTATCATATCTACATATCTATCATATATGTATAGATGATATCTATACATCCATCCAGCTACCTGTAATTCTTTCCAAAAATGCCTGTATACCCCAGAATGCAAAAGCTGATATTCAGTTTAGTGTTCATAAAATCACCATTCATGGAAGAAGGGAGTATGGCAAGATTGAGCAGAGTGTAAGACTTGTGGTACAGATGTAAGCCATCTTTGGACCCTACAGGGAACATCAAAACTGAGGTGGCTCTTCAGAGTGTTCCTAACCTGAGTGAGGGAGCTGAGACTGCAAACTCTGTCTAGAAGTCAATTAAAACAGACTGCTGGGGCAAAAGACGTGTCTCTAGAAAAAATCATCCCCAGTTTTGGCAATTTCTAAAGAGGCTTGATAGTTAACAATTACCAGAAAAGAACCTTCTCAGTAGTTTGGATAAGTTCTTCAGTCCTGAAGAAGGGGTATGCGTGGTGCTGCACGGTACCATGATGTAGATAATGTTGAGATGTCCTAGCTTCTCAAAGGGATCTACTCATCTCATTGAATATTCAGGGTGTGAGCAGCAATAACCAGAGTGCCCAGAACCATTTTAACAAAAACCAACTCCCATCAGTGGAGTATGATGTCACAAGTTAATTTCTATGTTAAGTTTTGTTATGGTATAAATTCCTCAGAATTTATAAGGTTTATGAGTCAGAAATCTCCCATATCCTCCCAGAGAAACTTCTCTATTCCTTTGAAGAAGTAGTTTTCACACACCCAGTACATCTTTTTATTAAAAAAAAATAATTTTAATGCCTTTTTTATTACCCTGAAATTAAATTTATAGATAATATAGCCTATCTGTAAACATAATTTCAAAAGATCAATATAATACTATAACTATAATATAAGAAGTACGAAGAAAGTCATTTATAATAAAATACCATGCATTTCAGTATGTAAATACTCAGGAATGACAATATTAGAGGACATGGTAAAGTACTCAGACACATGCACTGTAAGTTGACTGTCACAAATATCCTATATTGGAAAATCAATTACCACTAGAGGACTTGCTATCAATGGTCTAACTCTCAAAATTAAGAATAACTCAGAAGTGGACCCTGAAATGTACGGTCATCTAATATTTGATAAAGGAGGAAAGACTATCCATTGGAAGAAAGACAGTCTCTTCAATAAATGGTGCTGGGAAAATTGGACATCCACATGCAGAAGAATGAAACTGGACCACTCTCTTTCACCATACACAAAGATAAACTCAAAATGGATGAGAGATCTAAATGTGAGACAAGATTCCATCAAAATCCTAGAGGAGAACACAGGCCACACCCTTTTTGAACTTGGCCACAGTAACTTCTTGCAAGATACATCCACAAAGGCAAAAGAAACAAAAGCAAAAATGAACTATTGGGACTTCATCAAGATAAGAAGCTTTTGCACAGCAAAGGATACAGTCAACAAAACTAAAAGGCAACCTACAGAATGGGAGAAGATATTTGCAAATGACATATCAGATAAAGGGCTAGTTTCCAAAATCTATAAAGAACTTATTAAACTCAACACCAAAGAAACAAACAATCCAATCATGAAATGGGCAAAAGACATGAAGAGAAATCTCACAGAGGAAGACATGGACATGGCCAACAAGCACATGAGAAAATGCTCTGCATCACTTGCCATCAGGGAAATACAAATCAAAACCACAATGAGATACCACCTCACACCAGTGAGAATGGGGAAAATTAACAAGGCAGGAAACAACAAATGTTGGAGAGGATGCGGAGAAAAGGGAACCCTCTTACACTGTTGGTGGGAATGTGAACTGGTGCAGCCACTCTGGAAAACGGTGTGGAGGTTCCTCAAAGAGTTAAAAATAGAGCTACCCTAGGACCCAGCAATTGCACTGTTGGGGCTTTACCCCAAGGATTCAGATGCAATGAAACGTCGGGACACCTGCACCCCGATGTTTCTATCAGCAATGGCCACAATAGCCAAACTGTGGAAGGAGCCTCGGTGTCCATCGAAAGATGAATGGATAAAGAAGATGTGGTTTATGTATACAATGGATATTACTCAGCAATTAGAAACGACAAATACCCACCATTTGCTTCAACGTGGATGGAACTGGAGGGTATTATGCTGAGTGAAATAAGTCAATCAGAGAAGGACAAACAGTGTATGTTCTCATTCATTTGGGGAATATGAATAATAGTGAAAGGGAATATAAAGGAAGGGAAAAGAAATGTTGGGAAATATCAGGAAGGGAGACAGAACATAAAGACTCCTAACTCGGGGAAATGAACTAGGGGTGGTGGAAGGGGAGGAGGGCGGGTGTTGGAGGGGAATGGGTGACGGGCACTGAGGTGGACACTTGACGGGATGAGCACTGGGTGTTTTTCTGTATGTTGGTAAATTGAACACCAATAAAAGTTAATTAAAAAAAAAAAGCATCAAAGGATGAACAAGTAACTGTATCTTTACTAGACTGAGTACGAAAGCAAGAAAAACTTCATCACCTCACTATGTATGAATAATAGAGATATTTAGAGCTAATGGGGACATGAATTTAGTTAAATTGCAGCAAATTCCAGACCAAGCTCAACTGACAATTTGATGGACTCAGCCCCTCAACCTAGCAGTTACAACAAGGATTCATTCATGATTTTGAGGGAAAATATTATCTACTTAAGTCTCTACTGTTTTTTTATGCAAAATCTTCTTACAAAAATTGTAGCAGCCCAAAGGACTTGTCTGGTGAACTCTAAATATTTTAGCAAGAAACAGTTTCAAAGTATGCAAAATTGTTAGGAAGATAGACAAATATAGCATACTGTTATTCTTTTTGTATGAAACCCAAATAAGCTTAAAATCAAACCTGAGAAGAACCTGAGAACAATGAGAACATTATAATCTGAGTTATGGAAATAGATGCAAAAATGCCCTTAATAAAGTATCATTAAATCGAATCCAGTGTTACTTAAAGTAGATAATGTAACATGTCAAAGAAGGACTTATTTCATTAATTCACGTGTACTCAATTGACTCTGTGCACACACACACACACACACACACACATACACACACACATGAATGCACAGACATGTTTTCATAATTTCCCACTGATACCTTTTCCTTTGTTTGGAGAACCACCTTAGTATATCTCCTAATAAAGTAGATGCACTGGTAAAAAAAAAAAAAAAAAAAAAAGAATAACTCTAAATTCTTGAACAAAGCAAATTAACATCTTCTTTCCAATCTGCTAGGATTTGCATTTCCTGGAAACTTAATTGTTTAACTTAATCATAAACTGTAAATAAATTGTATTCATATGCAAAGAAAGTCAAATTCCAAATGAAGTTCATTATAAATATGCTGTTTATCCTTGTGAATGGCTGGTAGGACATTAAAAGTACATATGAAACAAGAAATAATTATCTTTGTGAGAGCACAGTTACAGGCTGCATTCCTTGACAACTCATTAAATACCAGTATCCCTCAATCACTGAGATAAAAAAAAAAAAAATGCTCCCTACACTTGTTTAATGCCTCCAAGGACAAATACTCCCCAGTCAACCATTATACCAAATTGTCTGTTCAGCTCTAGAGCACATAGAGGAATTGCTAAGTACTGATTGTTTCTGGTGTTCATATGTGAAATTTCAGCCAAGTCTGTATCATATCTTTCAAGGAGCTGGGTACAATTTATTAAGAACTACTTTATTTGTTAAGTTTACAAGCATCCCCTTTTTATGATTTTTTTTTTCTCAATAGACATGAAGAAAAGACAAATTGCTTGAGACTTGTGAGGACATGGGTGATGCTCACACAGATTGGGGACCTACTTTTCTGCTTAGGATGTTTACAGTTATTAGAAATTAAACCATTATGAGTGTCAATTCTCAATCATTTGATTAAAAATACTACCAAAGGGACACCTGGGTGGCTCAGCAGTTGGGCAGCTGCCTTCGGCTCAGGTCGTGATCCTGGGATTGAGGATCGAGTCCCTCATTGGTCTCCTGCATGGAGCCCTACTTCTCCCTCTGCCTGTGTCTCTGCCTTTCTCTCTCTGCGTCTTTCATGAATAAATAAATAAATCTTTTTTAAAAAATGCTGCTAAAATCCATGGTTGCTACAAAAATTAAAAGAAATAATGTGTAGAAAATCCAGCAATTAGCTTCGTTTGTGAGCAGCATATTGTTACTGATGTTGGAATATTAAGCTATAGGATAGAGGAAATAACATGGTAAATATAGATAGAGAGGTACCTAAATAGATATATATACATATACATAGATCTCTGTATTGATGAAATCCACTGATAGATGGGAAAATGCGGAGGGAAAAGAAAATTCAATTCTAATATTATTGTGTGACAGTATTAATTATGTCCTACATCCTGACTCTGGCAAAGCACTGGGATATCTCAGAGGTGAGGAGACCATACAATTTATCATTTATCATGCAATGTTTTGGAAAGGAAAAAAGATGTTATTAGTAATTATACTGGAAAAATAGATAACAGCCCAAGAGGGCACCATGCAAATTAGGACCAATGGACCCCTTAATCAAAAGTTTTATCATCCAATTCCATCGGTGGGCATGATTAAAACAATCTTGACATATCTGATTTTCATGTTTTCTTTTTAGCTATTTAATTAATAATTTATTTTCTTTATATTTCTTCTTTTTAATTTGCTGTTATTAGTGCCTTTTTAAATATTTTTTGTCATGATATATTCTTCAGTGAAAAAATTGGTAACTTGAAAAATTAGAATCCTTAGTGCCTGCTTTCCTTATCTTACTGAATGTAGGCATAGTTTATTGTTCACCCTTGTATACATCACATATAAACCATTACCTTCAATTTTGTCCAGAAATTATATTTAATATTTTTAGATTTAACCATTAGGTAAAATTTTATTTAAATTTGTCATTTTTTTTCCATATAATACTTTGTTAATAATAGAGCTGTCTTTATAAAGATTAAAGTCATAAATTATATAATCAAAGCACTATAAGTTTGGAGTCAATACTGACGTAAGATAATACTTCTGGCCCTCTACTTTCTTGTGAGCTGCACAACTTTGGTCAAATTGTTTATCCTCAAGTCATCTGAATTCCCTTATCTGGAAAATGAGAATCATAAACCTCTACCTTGTAAAGTTGTTTAATAAGATATTAAGATATTTGTAAACAGATTATTCTTTGAACCATATGATATCTTCATTCTTTAAATGAAGACATGAGCTTAAGGCAGAAGCTTAACTGACTAAACTACCTAGGTGCCCATATCTCCATTATTTTAACTTATTTCCTCCAAACTCAACTTCTGACTCGCTCTTCAGTAAGTTGCCAGAAAAAAATACAGGAAGCCTAGTAAAATTTGTATTTCAAATTGTGACATGCTTATATTAAAATATTATTCATTGTTTTTTTATTTGTTAAATCTGGCAAGACTTTTCCAAAAGGAAGCCTTTCCCAAGAGCTTCTCTAGATTAGTTTCCATGCTCATGCAATAAAAGTACCTCTATCAACAAATGGTGTTAGGAAAACTGGACAGTTAAATGCAAAGGAATGAAAATAAACTACTTTCTCCATACACAAAAATAAATTCCTAATGAATTAAATACCTAAATGTAAGATCTTTAACAATCCTTGAAGAGAGTACAGGCAGCAATTTTTCTGTTATCAGCCAAAGCAGCATTTTTCCAAATATGTCTCCTGAGGCAAGGGGAACAAAAGCAAAAGTAAACTATTGGGACTATACCAAAATAAAATGTTTCTGCACAGTAATGGAAACTATCAACAAAACTAAAAGACAACCTAGTAAATGGGACAAGGTATTTGTGAGTGACATATCCAATAAAGGGTTAGTATCCAAAATGTATAAAGAACTGATACAACTCAACACCCAAAAAAACAAATAATCCGATTAAAAATGGGCAGGAGATATGAACAGACGTTTCTCCAAAGAAGACATACAGATGGCCAACAGACAGATGATAAGATGTTCAACATGATTCAACATCAGAGAAATGCAAATCAAAACTACAATGAGATACCACCTTATGCCTGTCAGAATGGTTAAATTTAAACTCAATATACAAGTGTTGGTGAAGATACAGAGAAAAAGGAACCCTCGTGCACTGCTGATGGGAATGCGAACTGGTGCAGCCACTGTGGAAAATAGTAGGGGAGCTCCTCAAAAAGTTAAAAATGGAACTCCCCTATGATCTAGTAACTGCACCACTGGGTATTTACCCCCCAAATGCAAAAACCCTAATTCAAAGGGACACATGAACCTCTTTGTTTATTGCAGCATTATTGATAACAGCCAAATTATGGAAACCACTCAAATGTCCATCAGTAGATGAATGGATAAAGAAAATGTAGTCTGTACACACACACAGATACACGACACACACATACCACAATGCACTCTTTTTTAGCCACAGAAAAGAATGAAACCTTGCCATTTGCAACAACATAAGTGGAGTTAGAGTATAATGCTAAGCGAAATAAGTCCGTGAGAAAAGGATAAATACCATATAAGTGGAGTTAAAGAGTATAATGCTAAGTGAAATAAGTCAGTGAGAGAAGGATAAATACCATATGATTTTATTTATATATGGGATTTAAGAAACAAAGCAAATGAACAAAGGAAAAACAGAGAGAGAGAAACACTAACCAAGAAGTAGACTCCTAACTATAGAGTACAAAATGAGGGTTATCAGAGGAGAAGTGGGTAAGAGTATGGGTGGAAAAAAAAAACCCCGCATATCCATCTCTGAAACTAAAGTAACATTCTGCGTCAACTATATTCAAAATAAAACATTAAAATAAAAAAAATACAGTAAAAAAAACCTCATATGTATCCCATCACATATATGGGTTGTATTCAATGTATTTAAAAGCCTCTACTTGGCAATAAACTATCCAGAGGAAGCACCTTAAATGGTAATTTCTTGTGGGTCTTCTTTGAAATTTCCTAAATGAAGAGGACAGTTTTATCTGGCAAAGATAGACTGAATTTTAAATACAACTTTACTATTCTTCATGGATAATTATTTACTTATCATTTATATTTTAATCTATTTGACTCTACGGTTTTTATTATTATCCTCATAAGGGCACTAAAACTTAAATAACTTAAATATTAAGGATGATTTCTTTTTGAAAAGTTTCTTTATGATCGGGGTGCCTGAGTGATGCAATTTGTTCAGCATCTGACTCTTGGTTTTTCAAGATCCTGAGATCAAGCCCAGTGTCAGACTCTGTGCTCAGCAGAGTTGGTTTCAGATTATCTCTCCCTTTCCCTCTGCCCCTCTTGCTTCTGCTTGCTTTCTCTCTCTCTCTCTCAAACAAATAAACCTTTTTTTTTAAAAAAAAAAAAAGAAGTTTTTTCAAAGCTTGTAAAAAGATTATAAATATATTTTCTAGAGGTCGTCTTAATATCTCTGGTACACAAATAGAAATGTAAAAAATACAATCAATTTAAGAATGAATTGGGTATTCTTTGATGTTGCTAATAATTATTCATTGGTGTGAATAAAATATTATGGATAAAAATGGTTAAACAAAGGAGTCAAGTTTGTGAATACATGTAGACATCATAAAATGTGGTTTCAGAAAATATTTACAGGTGGTAAGTCTAAGTTAGCACAGTTGGTTATTTTGTCCCAAATACTGTTTGACTTGATTTACTGGGATAGGTTGTAGCCTTAAATCACTTCATCAGTTCATAGTGTAAAACTACTGAAAATTGGTAGCATTAGATCCCAATAAAAAGACACCAATTAAAGACTACATGCTCAGACCTTTGTGATAGTAAATCACTGATGAATGTACATGTGTCTGTTTTATTTCTGCTTTTCCTTTTTAACAAGTTAAAATTTATAAAAACTCTTATTTTTATACCACAGATAAAACATATATGAAACTATGTGTTATGTATATTTATAGAAAGTACCTTAAAGCTAATAATTTTTAAAAATTATGTATTTATTTTAGAGAGAGTGGGAGCAGTAGAAACAGAGGGAAAGGGAAACAAAAACTCAAGTGGACTCCACCAAGTTAAGCCCAAAGCCCAATGTGGGGCTCTATGACACTGAGACCACAACCTGAGCTGAAACCAAGAGTCAGATGCCTAAGTCACTGTGCCACCCATGTGCCCCAAGGCTAATGGTTTTAAATAAACTTTTGTGTGATTCTTAGTATATTTTGCTAGTTTAGAAATAAATACAGATATTTCTAGTTAACTAACTTTCTGTACAATAAATTAGTTTTATATCCTTAGAAAGGATAATTCAATAAGAATTAACACTAATATATTTCTATGATCTTTTATGTTCTCCTCTAATTAGCAGTTGCACTGAGTTCTGTAACACATGAATGCATTTCCTCTGCTTTCTCCAGGATTTTCTCAGCAAAACATTTCAATCTTGGTATAATGGAATTTTAGCTAAAATAATAAGGTCAACTATATTTTTAAGTGTACTGCATGACAACTTCAAGATGTTGAGTATTTCAATCAGTCCCGAAATTTTCTTCATATCTCTTGCCACTTAGTTTCTGCTTCCTTGATGGCAACTGTTATTCCAATTTCTATCACTATATTATAGTTCTGCTTGTTTTAAAACTATAAATGACTGGAATACTACAATATTTACCATTTTCATCTGTCTTTTGCTCAATGCAGTGCTTTGTCAATTCTTGTGTAGTGTGTTAGTAATTTGTCCATTTTATTGATGTACATATTCTATTAAATGGATATTCTACAAGGTGTTTATCCATTCTCTTGATAATAGGAATTTGGTGCTATTATGGACACAGTTACTATGAACAGACAACTTTTTATGGACATATGTTTTCATTTTTATTGGATCAATACTTAGGAATTTTGTCATGGTGAAGACGCTATGTTACAGTTTTCCAATGTTATTTAAACATCAGTAATTCTGAATAGCAACATATGAGAGTTTCACTTGCTCTCCATTCTCATCAACATTTTGCATTGTCAGCCTTTTTAAGCACTCATTATTGTAAAGAATGTACATAATTGCATCTCTTTTTGCCTTTAAGTGTCATATCTCTGAAGAATACAATGTGGAAAAAAATACATGTGCTTATTTACCTTTCCTTCGTAAAGTATATGTTCAAATAATTTTTACATATTTTTTATTTTAATATTCTGTTATTGAGCTACAAGATTTTTTTTTATATATTCTGTATAAGAAGATTCATTCGTCAGAGGTTATGTGTTTACTTAGAATAGCTTTTCCAAGTGTTTCATTAATCATTTTTTAACACTGTTTCTTAAGAAATGTTTACATTCTTATGACATTCACTATAAACTCTTTTCTTTATAAGGAGGGTGTTTTCTGTTCTAGTGTAAGAAATCTTTGCCACCCAAACAAAAGTCAAGATATTTTCTTAAGCTTTCTCCTGGGAGTTCTTAAGTTTAATTTTTATGTTTATGGCTATGATCCATTTCCAATTAATTTTTAATTTGAGATAAGATAGTGTTTGAGATATATATTTTTTCCATTTTTTTTAGGCAGTAATTTCAGCACGATTTGCTGAAAATATTTTCCTTTTGCCCACTGGACTGCTTTGGACTTTTACTGAAAATCAATTGTATGTTTAGCTCTAAACTCTGTATTATGTTCCATCCTGTTTTTCTCTTCTCATGTTAACACACTGTCTTGATTACTGTAGTTTTATAGTAACTCTTAAAATTCGTCCTTTTTTGAAATAGTTTTGGTTATACCGGATCCTTTGTATTTACAAGTAAATTATAGAATATAATTATCAACTTATCATTGCATACTAAATGCCTATTGGGAATTTTATTAGAATTGATTAAATCTAAAGATCACTAAGGAGAGAATTATCCTTTTAGTAACACTTTCTTTTCCAAAAAAAAAAAAATTATCCTATCATATATTTTGACTTATTTAGGTGATTCCTATATTTTTTTTCCCAAAGCATTGTTGTATTTTGTCTTCATTATAGAAACCTGGCATATCTTTTGTTGAATTTATCCTCTTTGTAAAGTACTTTTGATCATAGTAAAATTCGTTTTAAAAGTTGTTTTCAAATTTTTAAATTGCTAATGTATAGAAATACAATTTGCTTTTACTTATTTATGTCTTATATTCTGATAATGTTAAATTTAGTTACCAAAATATTTTATTCATGTTTTGTAAATCTCTTAAAAATTATACATACACACACAAAAATTTATACATACACAATGGAAAGGTCTGAAGAAATTTTTACATCTACCTTTCCAATGTTTGTCTTTCATTGCATTGTTTAGGAATTTAGGTCTATTGAATAAAAGTAGCCAGAGTGTATATCTTCTTTCCAAACTTAACACTTTCAAATGTGATAGTATCAATTAATGTCAAACTTTGCCAAATACTTTCTGTATCTATTGTGATGGACATATGATTGTATCCTATATTTAGCTAACTAATTAATTTTTAAAAAATATTTAACCAAGGGCAGCCTGGTGGTTCAGTGGTTTAGCGCCACCTTCAGCCCAGGGCCTGATCCTGGAGACCCAGGATCGAGTCCCACGTCGGGCTCCCTGCATGGAGCCTGCTTCTCCCTCTGCTTGTGTCTCTGACTTTCTCTCTCTCTCTCTGTGTCTCATGAATAAATAAGTAAAATCTTTAAAAAATATATTTAACCAAAATTATATTTTGGAATAAACTCATTTTTCATGACATGGTGTCTTTTTCTATCACATCACATTTGATTTCAAATTTAAAAAAAATTTTTTAGAGTTCAATTTGCCAACATATAGCATAACATCCAGTGCTCATCCCGTCAAATGCCCCGCTCAGTGCCCATCACCCAGTCACCCCAACACCCTGCCCACCTTCTTTTCCACCACCCCTTATTTATTTCCCAGAGTTAGGTGTCTCTCATGTTCTGTCACCCTCACTGATATTTCCCACTCATTTTCTCTCTTTTCCCCTTTAATCCCTTTCACTAGTTTTTATATTCCCCAAAGGAATGAGGCCATATAATGTTTGTCCTTTTCCTATTGACTTACTTCACTCAGCATAATACCCTCCAGTTCCATCCATGTCAAAGCAAATGGTGGGTATTTGTGTTTCTAATGGCTGAGTAAGATTCCATTGTATATATAGACCACATCTTCTTTATCCATTCATTTTTTGATGGACACCAATTTCTATTTTGTTAGTGATTTTTAAATCTTACAATGATGGAGGATATGAATATCTGATACGAATGCATAATCCTTCTTCTAGTATATTTATCTGATTCTGGCACCATGGTTATATCAGTCACATGAAACAAGTAGGGAGTTGATTTTATTTTTATTAATATCACGGAAAAAAATTGGTAATAAACATTATTTCTTCTTTAAATATATGTGGAAATACTGGTAACGGTTGGTAAGGCTGGAATTTAGGTAAGATTTTAAGTTAAGAATTCATTTTTAAAATACTGACTATTTATATCTTCCTTTTTTTTTCTTTTATCAGTTTCTGTGAATTGTTTCTTAAAAGGAATTTGGCAATTCATGTCAACTCTCAACTGACATAATGTTATTCATAATAGTTTCTTATTTTCTCTAATGATTGTAGAATCTGCAGTAAATTCCTTTTTTTAAATATATTGCTGACATTGGTGAATTGTGTTTCCTTTTTTTTTCTCTTGACCACTAAAACATTTTTAAAATAAATTTTAATGAGTTGTGCTTTATTTCATTGGTTTCCCTGTACTATTTTTTCTATATTCTATTGGGTTTTTTTTAAAGTATATTTTGTATATCCGTTCCTTCTACTTAGATTTTATATTCCCCTCCACCCTTTTTCTAGTTTCTTAAAATGGATGCTTAATTCACTTAAAAAAATTTTTTTTTACATGTGCAGTTAAAACTACAAATTCGGGATCCCTGGGTGGCGCAGCGGTTTGGCGCCTGCCTTTGGCCCAGGGTGCGATCCTGGAGACCCAGGATCGAATCCCACGTCGGGCTCCCAGTGCATGGAGCCTGCTTCTCCCTCTGCCTATGTCTCTGCCTCTCTCTCTCTCTCTCTCTCTGTGACTATCATAAATAATAAAATAAAAAATAAAATAAAATAAAACTACAAATTCTTCTCTGAGCTATGTTTGAGTTGTACTTGAAAAGGTTTATTACATTGTATTTTCATTGCCATTCATTTATAAACTCTTTAGTAATGATTACTGAGAATTCTGCTTGAATATACAAGATTATGTTGTCATTTTCCAATCATTTGGAAATTTACTTGATATCTATTATTTGTTATTGATACTTGTTTACAGACTTCTAACTTAATTCTGTCGGTCAGATAATGTGACTTTAGACTTTTGATATCTATTGGGGGATATTTCATGTCAAAGCATATATTCTATCTTGATGAATGTTGAATAAACCCCAGAAAAGAATGTGAGTTCTAATGGTCTGGGGTGTAGTGATCTATAAATGTCATTAGGTCAAGTTTTTAAGTAATGTTTCTCAAATCTTTATGTTTGTTGCTATTTTATTCTACTTGTTCAATCAATTACTGAGATTGGAGTTTTAAAACTTTCAGAAAATAAAAGGTTGGAGAACCACTTACCATTCAAATGGTCCTCAAAATAAAGCAGGGGTAGCCATCCTTATATCAGATAAACTAAAATTTACCCCGAAGACTGTAGTGAGAGATGAAGAGGGACACTGTATTATACTTAAAAGATCTATCCAACAAGAGAACTTAACAATCCTCAATATATATGCCCCGAATGTGGGAGCTGCCAAATATATCAATTAATAACCAAAGTGAAGAAATACTTAGATAATAATACACATACTTGGTGACTTCAATCTAGCACTTTCTACACTCGATAGGTCTTCTAAACACAACATCTCCAAAGAAACGAGAGCTTTAAATAGTACACTGGAACAGATGGATTTCACAGATATCTACAGAACTTTACATCCAAACTCAAATGAATACACATTCTTCTCAAGTGCACATGGAACTTTCTCCAGAATATACCACATACTGGGTCACAAATCAGGTTTTAACCAATACCAAAAGATTGGGATTGTTCCCTGCATATTCTCAGACCATAATACCTTTTAATTAGAACTAAATCACAAGAAGTTTGGAAGGACTTGAAACACATGGAGGTTAAGGACCACCTTGCCAGAAGATGAAAGGGTCATCCAGGAAATTAAGGAAGAATTAAAAAGATTCATGGAAACTAATGAGAATGAAGATACAACCGTTCAAAATCTTTGGGATACAACAAAAGCAGTCCTGAGGGGGAAATACCTCGCAATACAAGCATCCATCCAAAAACTGGAAAGAACTCAAATACAAAACCTAACCTTACACCTAAAGGAGCCAGAGAAAAAACAGCAAATAGATCCTACACCCAGCAGAAGAAGAGAGTTACTAAAGATTTGAGCAGAACTCAACGAAATCGAGACCAGAAGAACTGTGGAACAGATCAACAAAACCAGGAGTTGGTTCTTTGAAAGAATTAAGAGATAGATAAACCATTAGCCAGCCTTATTAAAAGGAAGAGAGAGAAGACTCAAATTAATAAAATCATGAATTAAAAAGGAGAGATCACTACCAACACCAAGGAAATACAAACGATTTTAAAAACACATTATGCACAGCTATACGCCAATAAATTAGGCAATCCAGAAGAAATGGATGCATTTCTGGAAAGCCACAAACTACCAAAACTGGAAGAGGAAGAAATAGAAAACCTGAACAGGCCAATAACCAGGGAGGAAATTGAAGCAGTCATCAAAAACCTCCCAAGGCACAAAAGTCCAGGGCCAGATGGCTTTCCTGGGGAAGTCTATCAAACGTTTAAAGAAGAAACCATACTAAAGCTGTCCAGGAAGATAGAAGGAGATGAAGTACTTCCAAAGTCATTCTATGAGGCCAGCCATCACCTTAATTCCAAAACCAGACAAAGACCCCACCAAAAAGGAGAATTACAGACCAATATCCCTGATGAACATGGATGCAAAAATTCTCAAAACAAGACTCTAGCCAATAGGATCCAATAGTACATTAAGAAAATTATTCACCATGACTAAGTAGGATTTCTCCCCGGGACACAAACTGGTTCAACTCTCATAAAACAATCAATGTGATTCATCATATCCGCAAGAGAAAAAACAAGAACTATATGATCCTCCCAATAGATGCAGAGAAAGCATTTGACAAAATACAGCATCCATTCCAGATCAAAACTCTTCAGACTGTAGGGATAGAGGGAACATTCCTCAACATCTTAAAAGTCATCTACGAAAAGCCCACAGAAGATATCATTCTCAATGGGGAAGCACTGGGAGCCTTTCCCCTAAGATCAGGAACAAGACAGGGATGTCCTCTCTCCCCACTGCTATTCAACATAGTACTGGAAGTCCTAGCTTCAGCAATCAAACAAAAAGACATTAAAGGCATGGGCAAAGAAGAAGTCAAACTCTTCCCTCTTCCCAGATGACATGATACTCTACATAGAATACCCAAAAGACTCCACCCCAAGATTGCTAGAACTCATACAGCAATTTGGCTGTGTGACAGGATACAAAATCAATGCCCAAAAGTCAGCGGCATTTCTACACACGAACAATGAGACTGAAGAAAGAGAAATTAAGGAGTCAATCCCATTTACAATTGCACCCAAAAGCATAAGATACCTAGGAATAAACCTAACCAAAGAGGTAAAGGATCTATACCCTAAAAACTATAGAACACTTCTGAAAGAAATTGAGGAAGACACAAAGAGATGGAAAAATATTCATGCTCATGGATTGGAAGAATTAATATTTTGAAAATGTCAATGTTACCCAGGGCAATATACACATTTAATACAATCCCTATCAAAATACCATGGACTTTCTTCAGAGAGTTGGAACAAATTATTTTAAGATTTGTGTGGAATCAGAAAAGACCCCAAATAGCCAGCAGAATTTTAAAAAAGAAAACCATAGCTGGGGGCATCACAATGCCAGATTTCAGGTTGCACTAAAAAGCTTTGGTCTTCAAGACAGTGTAGTCCTGGCAGAAAAACAGACACATAGATCAATGGAACAGAATAGAGAACCCAGGAGTGGACCCTCAACTTTATGGTCAACTAATATTCGATAAAGGAGGAAAGACTATCCATTGGAAGAAAGACAGTCTCTTCAATAAATGGTGCTGGGAAAATTGGACAGTCACATGCAGAAGAATGAAACTGGACCACTCTCTTTCACCATACACAAAGATAAACTCAAAATGGATGAGAGATCTAAATGTGAGACAAGATTCCATCAAAATCCTAGAGGAGAACACAAGCCACACCCTTTTTGAACTTGGCCACAGTAATTTCTTGCAAGATACATCCACAAAGGCAAAAGAAACAAAAGCAAAAATGAACTATTGGGACTTCATCAAGATAAGAAGCTTTTGCACAGCAAAGGATACAGTCAATAAAACTAAAAGACAACCTACAGAATGGGAGAAGATATTTGCAAATGACATATCAGATAAAGGGCTAGTTTCCAAAATCTATAAAGAACTTATTACACTCAACACCAAAGAAACAAACAATCCAATCATGAAATGGGCAAAAGACATGAAGAGAAATCTCACAGAGGAAGACATGGACATGGCCAACACGCACATGAGAAAATGCTCCGCATCACTTGTCATCAGGGAAATACAAATCAAAACCACAATGAGATACCACCTCACAGCAGTGAGAATGGGGAAAATTAACAAGGCAGGAAACCACAAATGTTGGAGAGGATGCGGAGAAAAGGGAACCCTTTTACACTGTTGGTGGAAATGTGAACTGGTGCAGCCACTCTGGAAAACTGTGTGGAGGTTCCTCAAAGAGTTAAAAATAGACCTGCCCTACGACCCAGCAATTGCACTGTTGGGGATTTACCCCAAAGATACAGCTGCAATGAAACACTGGGACACCTGCACCCCGATGTTTAGAGCAGCAATGTCCACAATAGCCAAACTGTGGAAGGAGCCTCGGTGTCCATCGAAAGATGAATGGATAAAGAAGATGTGGTTTATGTATCCAATGGAATATTACTCAGCCATTAGAAATGACAAATACCCTCCATTTGCTTCAATGTAGATGGGACTGGAGGGTATTATGCTGAGTGAAGTAAGTCAATATATCAGAAAGGGAGACAGAACATAAAGACTCCTAACTCTGGGAAACGAACTAGGGGTGCTGGAAAGGGAGGAGGGCGGGGGGTGGGGGTAATTGGGTGACGGGCACTGAGGGGAGCACTTGACCGGATGAGCACTGGGTGTTATTCTGTATGTTGGCAAATTGAACACCAATAAAAAATAAATTTTTTAAAAATGAATGCCAAAGTAAGAAGACATGTGTTCCACCCATAAAAAAATAAAATAAAAAATAAAAAGATAAAAAAATTAAAAAATAAAACTTTCAGAGTGATTTAAATCTATTTTTTTCCTTTATTTTTATAAATATTTGTTTCATGAACATTAAACACTTATTAAGTAAATATATCATCAGAAGTTTTATATCTTCTTGACAAATTAATAAGAAACATCCTTATCTTTTAAAATATTGCTTATATTGAAGGCTATTTTTTCTAATATTTATATACCCATCCTATATCTTAGTTATAACTTACACTGGCATTACCTATCATCTTTGACCAACTTACTTTTCAGGCTTTAACCTTTACATATTTAAAATGTGTCTTTTATAAAGGCATAAATGGTGTATATGCCATTGAAGTGTCTGCTTTTTCATTAGTCTTTACATAATTTGTATTTAATGTAGTTAATGACTTTGGTAGGTCATTAAAACCCAATGTTTAGTATTCATTTTCTATTTTAACAACCCTTCTTGTTTTTCTTCTTTTCTTGTTCTTTTTTTCCCCCTGAAAGACAAAGTGATTATATTTTAACATTTCATTTCTTTATATCTATTGGCTTTTTAAAAAATCTATTGTCTTCTTAACTCTAACCTCCTGGTTTATATTTCAACTGGATGCTCTACAGATTAATATAAACTTTTTTCTTAATTCATTGATGTCTACCATAAGTTAATGTTATACCATTTCACATATATATTAAAGACCTTTAAAAATATACTTACATGAAGTATATAAACAATAACAAATTTTACCTCTTTTGCTTTTATGTTATTATTATGTTTTATATAAGTGTAAAAATTATAAATCCTAAAATGTAATATTACTATTTTGGCTTCATAAAGATATTTCATAATGTTTCTTGGTGTTTTTCCTCTGGTGGTAGATTCTCCCCATTTGTTTAACTGAATATATCTTTATTTTACAATTATTTTTAAATAGTATTTTCACTGAATAAAGAAATATTTGTTGACTTCATTTTTCCTTAAGTATTTTAAAGATATTTAATCTTTTTCTGGCCTCCTTGTATCCAATAAGTCAGTTCTCATTCATATTGCTTTTCCCCTCTAATAATATGTCCTTTTTCTAGGCTTCTATAAGATTTTCCTTTTTCTTTTGTTTGCAGCATCTTAATCTCACTGTGCTTAACATAGTTTTCTTTGTTCCACTTGAGTTTATTGATGATCTTGGAATTGTCAGATTTTTTTTTAATAGATATGGACCTATTCAGGTAATCTATTTTTCCTTATGTGAGTTTTAGCATATTTTGTATTTCAAGCAATTGACCCATTACAACTAGGTTGTGAGATTTGTGGGTACAGAGTTTTTAATAACATTCTTTTACTATCCTTTTAATGTCTATAGTGTTTGTAGTGATGTCTTATTCACTTCTGATATTAGTACTTATGTCCTTTCCCTAGTTAGTTTAGCTAGTAGCTTACTGATTTTATTGATCTTTTCAGAGACCAGGTTTGATTTCATTAATTTTTCTCTGTTGATGTGCTGCTTTTTAATTTCATTAATTTCTGTTCTAAGTTTTACTATTCTTTTTACTGCTTACTTAGGATTTAATTTGCTGTTCTTTTTCTAGTTTTCTAAGGTAGAGTCTTGGATTACTGATTTTAGACCTTTCTTCCTTTTTCATATGCATTCACTACTATAGTTTTCCCTCTGAGCACTATTTTCACTGCATCCCATAAATTTTGATAACTTTTGTTTTCCTTTCATTTACTTAAATACATTCTTAAACTTCTGAGCATTCTTCTTTAATATTTTTTTTTCAGTTGCTATATTTTATTTTTTTATTTTTTTTCTTCTTTGATATTTATCCTTATTTAAGTCCACCATATTTTTCTTCTGTAGTATGCAGTCTGCTGTTGAACTCATCCATTAAATAAGGTGACTCATGATAGCCTTTACTCTCAGGCAGTGTTCGTCAATCAGAAACAATTTGCACCCAGTAAACATTTCATTATGTCAGGTGATATTTTTTTATTGTCGTGACTTAGGGAAGAAATACTTTGACATCCAAATGTAGAATCCAAGAATATTGCTAAAGAACCTAAAATGCACAGGAAAGCCTACCAAAACAATAAAAAGACAACCAAGGCTCCTGATCCTAAAGGAATGTAGATGAAGATCAGCCAAATACATAAAGACCCTTATTCATCAACATGCTGGTGGAATGTAAGGAAAACAGAAAAAAAAAAAGAGAATAAAAGAAGGCAGCCAGGAATGACTCCATTTTTATCAACTGCAAAGTGGAGATTGTAAATGCTATTATTATAATATATTTCTCCCTTACACACCAATAAGAATAATGGTGGGATATAATAATTTAGAATTCAAGTGGAAGTGTAACAAAATTAATATTTGTGTCTGCTTTGTTGGGGACTTACTCTTTAAACCATACAAAGGACAAGAGTACAAACTACAGGCCTAAAAATTGTAAATTTTACTGAATTTTCCCATTTGTTGTGGGAGGTTGACATATTTAGATTTACAGCAACTGGCTATCTTGCCCTCCAGCTGCTGTTTGGGTTTGGTCCATGAGTAGTACCAGGTCAGGTCTTTACTATGTCCTCACCTAGCCTGCCTCTTATTTAGTTTTCCTCATTTTCTTTGCTTGCCTCTGAGGAGTTTCTCTCAGATGTTTGTGTCTCTCAATCAAAGATTTCCTCCCATCATGTGTCCTTTTCCACATAAGATTCTGTGTCTCAAAGTTCAGGAAATGTTCCCTCTATAGCCTCTTCATCCCTGGCAGTGGTAAAGCAGAGCCTCAAGCCATACAATTACTTACTCCTGTATTTATTAATTCCTGTTTATATCTCTGTACATTGCATTTCCAATTTTAGACAATTGCATTCTTAATCTATCTTCAGATTATCCTAATATGAGTGCACCACATATTTCCTGTTTAAGTGGATGATACAATTTCTATCCCCAACAGACTTTCTTTTGTTAAATAGCATCTTGATTAAATCTGCCAAAATTAACATAAACACATAATTAATCATTTAAACAAGGATACATTTGAAAATGAAAGAGAGATAGTATTAATGTATTAACAGTATTAAAGATGTAATGCATCATGACAGCAGGTATTATTAGGGACTATTCCAAGGAACCCAAAGTGTGTGCTCAACCCAGCCAGAACCCTTTGGGTTCACATATACAATGCCATCAACATTTCAAATGGGTATTTTTAAGAAGTAGTCCTTATTTGAATATATATGAAGATTATCAGCTTTGGTTTGATCTGGATCTGAAAATCCAAAGGTTTTTACAAAACAAAGGCCTCTGTTCAATGTGCCATTGTTAATAATTCCAGTGGTCTGGAGGAAATGACAAATACCTAAAATTTAGCTATATAAATATGTATATCAAAACCACGTCAACCACATGAAGCAGTACTTCATGTACTTCATAGGGAAGAGTTAGGCTGAAAAAATGAATAAAATAGAACAATGGGGAGGAAATTGATTTGAAAGTGCATATTTGACATAGCATTGAATTAATGGTATAGATTCATTGAAATCCAGATCTACTTAGAAATTTTCTGATCTGTTAATGAACTTAGTATCTACCCCTCAGAACTATATATTTTATGTGAAGAGATCATTTGCAACAGATAACAAATGTTGAACTCATTATAATATCTGAGTGACTAATTTTTCATAGAAAGAGAAAGTCATGAGGGACTATAGAGAGAACCACTACATTCTTCTGTCCTGGACTTTCCAGTCCTAGAGCATAGCAACAAATTTAAGAAAAAACAAAAAGAAAACAAAGAACCAATGCACAAACAGAAAGTTCTTTTTGCTTTTGATATCTTTGTTGCAATTTCCAAATTGAGTTTGAAATAGTAAGATGATATCCATGAGAAAATAGTACAATTTAAAGCCACTTTTCGAGCTAAAATATAAACATCTAAAAAACACTATTATGAGAATCAAACATACAGAGGGATAAAATATATCCCTGTTTAAATCTTTTTATTAAAAACCATGTTACTGTCTTGTCTTGATCTTTCAATACTTTAGTGACTATAATTTTCATTCCTTTGGCCAAAATAAATATTTTTCCATTAGCTATAAAAGAAAATATCAGTTATTAAATTTTGCAATTAAAGTTCTCTTCAACTTTAGTTGGTAAAGAAATTTGAAACTTTCTTTTTTAAATAAAAAAGAACTATTCGTATGTCACTAGAAAGCTTTGTGTTATCTGATGGAAGTATTTGTGTTATGTAATTACACTGAAGTGTGAATATCATTTTAATTGTATTCACTCTTCCCACATGGTAAACCTTAGCACTGACTATCTAGGAAGAACCTCCTGAACTGGCTTTATAGCTAGAATCAAATTAACTTTAATTATATTGTCAAGGTCTCTTTTCATTTTAATTTCCTTAATACATCAAATTTGTAGATAACTATTTAGATGAACAGAGAAAACTGTTTCTTGTCTCATTTGTTCACTCCTGCAAAGTGTTTTCTAGTATTGCCTTCCAAATAATCTGCTTGCAACCAACCCTTTTCTCAAAGTCTATATTTGGGTAGCCCAAACTAAGACCACTAGTCTTGAAATATTTTGGTTGATTTCAGCCATTCAAAGGCAAAATTAAATAGAACCTTATCTAATATGTAACAAATTTATACTAACTGCAAAACCACACAATTTGGTATATTCACCGTGATTCTCTAGAGAAAATGCCTAGTAGAATACATATAGGAGGAGATTTATTTTAGGGATTTGGCTCACACAATTATGAAGTCTGAGAAGTCCCATGATTTGCCATTTTTAAGGTGGAGACCCAAAAATCTGGTAGTGTAATTCACTTTGAACCAGAAGGCCTGAGAAACAAGAGTACTGATGGTGTAAATTCTAGAATGGGTCAGATAGCCTAAGGACCAGGGCCGCAGTGTCCGGGAAAAGATTGATGTGCCAGTTCAAGTAATTCAAGAGGAAAAGGCAAATTCTTCTTCTTCCACCTTTTTGTCCTCTTGAGGCCCTCAACAGATGGGATAATGCCCATCCAGGATGGGAAGGACAAACTATTTTACTGAATACACCAAATTCAAATGCTAATTAACCAAGAAACATCTTGATCATCACACTCAAAAATAATGGTTAACCAAATATCTTGGCCCAATGTCTGAGCCACCCAGGTGACCCTTAGCTCAAAGTATTTAAGGAAATCTCTGTCCAACCACTAGCTGAGCACTACGCTAAATGGAACAGAGTTTTCAGATGTTATATGTGACCAAAAATAGAGATTACAAAATTTGGTCAGGAAAGTCTCCAAACAACATTCCAACATACAGCAACAACAAAACTTGGGAAGGGGAAGAATTTTATTTCCAGTTACCACACTGTATAACCAAAATGTCTAGTTTTGGGATGCCTGGGTGGCTCAGCAGTTAAGTGTCTGCCTTGGGCTCAGGGCATGATCCTGGAGTCTCCAGATCGAGTCCCACATCTGGCTCCCTGTGTGGGGCCTGCTTCTCCCTCTGCCTGTGTCTCTGCCTCTCTGTCTCCCTCTGTGTGTGCTTCTGTCATGAGTAAATAAATAAAATATTTCCTAAAAAGTGTAATTTTCATCAAAAGTAATACGAAGCACGCAGAGAAACAAATAAAAAATATGACCTGAATCCATAAAAAAAGCAATTAATAGAAATTTCCCTGGAGAAATCCAAACATTGTACTTACCAAAAACTTCAAAATATCTAAATTTTTTTTCAAAGAGGGGTGCCTAGATGGCTCAGTCAATTGAGCATCCAACTCTTGATTTTGGTTCAGGGCATGATCTCATGTCCTGAGATCCAGCCTCGTGTTGGGCTCCATGAACAGTGGAAAGTCACTTAAAGATTCTCTCTCTCTCTCCCTCTGCCCCTGCCCTTTATTCATTCTTTCTCAAATAAATAAATAAATAAATAAATAAATCTTTAAAAAAACTTAAAAAAAAAAAGAACCAAACAATGAAACTGGTTTCTCATCAAACAGAGAAATAGGTCAAGAGACAGAAATAATAAGAATCAAAGTAAGAATTCTGAAGCTGAAAAATTGAGTAGAAGAAATCAATGGCAGATTATAATACCTGGTAGGTCTAAACGCAGCATAAAGTTGTTTAAAGAGTTGGTTCTGTCATATGCTTTATATTAGGGGAGCAATCAAGAGACACAGAGAGAAAAACAACGAGATTCAGATATATATGGCACATTTATTTACTCCTGCTAAATACATTTCACTACATTTAGAAGTTACTCATGTCAAATGTATCCTTTTTTCAGATAGTTTCAGAAGTCACAAAGCAACCATATTTTTTGTGTGTGACTAAAGTACTTGTAAAATATGAATTACTAAAAAAATGCTTAATAGTAAAATCTAAAATACTGTTAGATTTTAGGTAGAACCCATCAGTAGTTATGATAATATCTGCTGCCTGTGATACCATAGATGCCACACTAAAAGTACTTGCATAGCTAATGGCAGACCTCTAATAATATTTAAAATATGCAGCATATGCAAACAAGTAAGGAAAATAATTTTCAAATCTCGTATCTATCTAAAGAGAGTATAACAAAACATAAAGCCATTTATACATGCCAAATGCTCCATGGCGATGATAAATGTGAACCAAAACTCTACTAAATTTTAAAATAGTGTTAGGGAAAATGTCCATTACACTACATGTTTTATTTCCAAATTTTAAAAATAGATTTAATTGTTATTATAATATGAATATTAAAAATGTATAACTCTGGCTGCCAAATAAAACATCACTACATAAAATAAAATTCTATAAAATCATAAGCAAAATTCATGGCTGTGTTAAAATGGTATTCTCCTTTGCGTGCCAATTTTACTCTTTTACAGAAAAATAAATTCTTGACACAATCTGATATTCTTAACTCTTAACTTTTCTGATGAATTTTATATTCTACTGCATTACATAACAAGAGAAAAAATAATAAAATATCTGTTTTCTCTTCCTATCTTTTAAAACTATTCTTATAAAGCTGACAAGATGTATATTTCATTTATAATATCTCCTATTTTAAATGTGAACAAGATTTAAGTTTTCTCTGGTAAAAGTTTTTATTTGAAAGTTGTGAGTGATGATTTTAAGCAAAACAAATAACCATAGAAATAACTCCCTTGGTTTTAATTTTGTTTTTATTCCAACTAATTGTGTATAATTGCTGTCTTTCCAACTAATAATAAACCAAAAGAAAACATTAAAGATAATTTCCAAATCAAGAATGATACTTGAGTGATTGTTCCCATAACAATTACTGATTGTATCTGAATTCATTGTCTATTCTATGTAAAACAAAGTATGTGTGTTATTTAGCCAAATTTCATAGAGTTAATTTCTTTCATAATACTCAGTTGAAAATATTTTGTACAGAAGATTAAAGACATAAGTTAAATTATCTTTACAGAAAAAATAAAAGTAATGTCGAGATACTAAAAGTTTATTGCAAACAGCATATAAATTAAATTTCTGGGATACATTTAAAATGTATATTTGATCTTTTTTAGTTATATATTTTAAAGAGTCTTAAAAGTGTCATGGAATTCTTTAAAATAAAATATGTATTATGGAAGTGGGATGGGGCACAGGTTTTAGAAAAACACAAGCAACAAAAGACTTCATGAAGGACAGTTTACAGAAAGGAAGCTAAAAAATAAAGTGGTCAACATGAAAGTATATAAGAAAAGAAAATCAAACTATAAAGAATCAATTATCAATTATCGCATGCAGGAAAATGATAAAGAGTAATAACAGACTATGTTAGCTGTTTCAGTCAAAAGGGACAGAAATGTTTTTAACAAATATATCAGAAAAAGAGAAACATCAATGCAAATAATAATATTCAGTAAGAGACATAAAATTAAAATCACTTTCTAGTGTTGGCTCTTAGACTTTCAGCTCCATATTATTTTAAACCAGGGAAGAGAAAATATTTGAAATGCTAGATTTCTTTTGAATCATTATACGAAATGATTCAAAAGAAATCAAATGTGAAATTTGCTAGCTGAAGCTTTTAGTTTCTTCCTCCATAAACATAAAACAAATTTCTGTTTAGGAAGACAGGACATAGGGGATCCCTAGGTGGCTCAGCGGTTTAGCGCCTGCCTTCGGCCCAGGGCGTGATCCTGGAGTCCCCGATCAAGTCCCACATCAAGCTCCCTGCATGGAGCTTCTCCCTCTGCCTGTGTCTCTGCATCTCTCTCTCTCTCTCTCTCTCTCTCTCTTTCTGTGTCTTTCATGAATAAATAAATAAAATCTTAAAAAAAAAGGAAGAGAGGACACATATATCAATAAAATATTAAATGTGTAAATACAAATTTATGGTATATTTGCCTTAAAAATAACATTTGATTATTATATATTTATGATAATGCTACATATAATTACAGGTTATCCTCTTAAAGGTTAAAATAGCCACAAAAGATTGTCAATATAAAAGTGTTCTAAAGGGATCCCTGGGTGGCGCAGCAGTTTGGCGCCTGCCTTTGGCCCAGGGCGTGACCCTAGAGACCGGGGATCAAATCCCACATCAGGCTTCCGGTGCATGGAGCCTGCTCCTCCCTCTGCCTGTGTCTTTGCCTCTCTCTCTCTCTCTCTCTCTCTCTCTCTCTCTGTGACTATCATAAAATAAATAAATGATATATTTTTTCAGTCACCTCAAGCTTTCTAATGAGTTACCCTGGGAACAGGGTCTAAATGAGTGCTCTAACTTCTTCATTAATGAAATAAAAAAAAATAGGATATCATTTTAAATCTTAATTTTTTCTAAATTAGGATCAGTTAAAAATAGTAACATATTACAATGAGATCTAAACAGAACAAAATTAAAGGTACTTAATTGTACAAAATGTTAGCAAACTTACTTAACTTCATATAGACTATATATAAAATCACCAATAAAATCCAAGTTCATAGTTCATTTCTTTCTCTTAGAAATAAGGATTGTCTGTGGTTCAATAGAGGTAAGGGATCTACAAGGATTAGAATGCAACGTGCGGTGAAATTTTTCTTTTGTTTATTTAGATATAGTATCCTTTAAGAATGTCCAGTCAAAAACAGTAAAGAGTAGTATTAATAATTTCATTATGATCATTCATACCTAGTAGACAACTGCAACAGTATGATGCATGATGCTGGTTGTCTAGTTGGAGGAATTACTTAATAGGCCTTGAGGCTCTCAGCAGCGCACATGATTTTGTGAAAAATCTTTCATCACATCTAGTTGCCAAAACAATATCACAGGATAATGAGCTGCCAATTTTAGGTTAAGAAGTGAAGTGATACCTTACAAATTTACATTCATACTTTTATTTTACATTGAGAAAACCCTGGCATTAATAAGAATGAAAGTCTTCCATTGCCCCACCTCTGTCTCTTTTTGTCTTTCTATCTGTTTAGCCTGAAATAGCTTCCTTAAAAAGTGTTAAGTTTTAGAAAGCTTGATTCTGGCCTGGAAAATGTAGGTAACGACTGTGAATTCTAAATAAAGATTGCTCATCTAATAACAATTTTTATGTCTAATTTCTCAGGGTTTTATCTCCAATATTTCTAATTTCCACATTTTAGCTATGTAAAGACTTCCACTAGTAGATAGAATTAATTCATGTAGGTTAATATTTAAATATGTGTGATATATTACTTATTATAGTACAATATTCTTATCTTTAAAAAATAATGAAATGGCATTTAGACTATCAGTTCTTTACATACTGGTCTACTGTACTCTGGAATGAAAAAAAAAAGGAATCTAGCATTTTAATTCTAATATTTAGTATAAAATTTCTCAGAATATTTTCACTGAAGTGGCCTTCCTGTGGATTGAAACAATGTACACTTCATACAATAAAAAAAAATAATCACTTCACCCTAGGCTATAATAACTTCTCAAATGCATCACTAAACAAATTTATGAGTGGCTTAGATTTTAGGGAAAGAAACCCACTTAAAACTTGATTAAATATATATGTGTGCCAATGGTATATTTTACTACTGGGGAATTTTTTGTTTTTGTTTTTTGTTTTTTTCGGTCTGGCAATACTTTTCATTGTTGTTATTTATATTGAAATGTGTGAATCAGTCCAGCCATGAAAAAGAGCACTGAACCATGTATCGAGGGTCCAAAAGAAATCAGGGCAGCCTAATGAAAAGCAGGTAAAGGGCCTCATGAGGGTAAGGAAGTAGGTGGAATGAAACATTTAATACATGTCTTTTTAAAAGATCATTATGTTGATGTTTTGGGGAATCTGAGGGAGAATTCTGAATGTATCTGAAGAATAGAAATGGTAACACTTTCTCAATTTCAAAAAGAAAAATTACTTAAAAACTTAGGAGGAGTGGAGGCATGAGTGAAGCAAAAGAGTCAATAAGAAAATAAATAGGTGTGATGAAAATTTTGCAAATCAAGTTTCTTTAAAATCATTGTTTTTCTCATACTGGATTTTAGTTGTATATTCCTTGCCTTTAAGTACCCAGCAGATAAACTAAGATACTCCTTTGGTTAGCGGCTACTAAAACTTATCAGAGTAATAGCTATTAAAAATGATCAAATGTTTCTTTGGTGTTGAGTTTAATAAGTTCTTTATAGATCTTAGAAACTAGCCCTTTATCTGATAAGTCATTTGCAAATCTCTTCTCCCATTCTGTAGGTTGTCTTTGAGTTTAGTTGACTGTATCCTTTGCTGTGCAAAAGCTTCTTATCTTGATGAAGTCCCAATAGTTCATTTTTGCTTTTTGCTTTTGTTTCCTTCTCCTTTGTGGATGTATCTTGCAAGAAGTTACTGTGGCCGAGTTCAAAAAAGGTGTGGCCTGTGTTCTCCTCTAGGATTTTGATGGAATCTTGTCTCACATTTAGATCTCTCATCCATTTTGAGTTTATCTTTGTGTATGGTGAAAGAGAGTGGTCTAGTTTCATTCTTCTGCATGTGACTGTCCAATTTTCCCAGCACCATTTATTGAAGAGGCTGTCTTTCTTCCAGTGGATAGTCTTTCCTCCTTTATCGAATATTAGTTGACCATAAAGTTGAGGGTCCACTTCTGGATTCTCTATTCGGTTCCATTGATCTATGTGTCTGCTTTTGTGCCAGTACCACACTGTCTTGATGACCACAGCTTTGTAGTGCAACCTGAAATCTGGCATTGTGATGCCCCCAGCTATGGTTTTCTTTTTTAAAATTCCCCTGGCTATTCGGGGTCTTTTCTGATTCCACACAAATCTTAAAATAATTTGTTCTAACTCTCTGAAGAAAGTCCATGGTATTTTGATAGGGATTGCATTAAATGTGTAAATTGCCCTGGGTAACATTGACATTTTCACAATATTAATTCTGCCAATCCATGAGCATGAAAAGGATACAGTCAACAAAACTAAAAGACAACCTACAGAACGGGAGAAGATACTTGCAAATGACGTATCAGATAAAGGGCTAGTTTCTAAGATCTATAAAGAACTTATTAAACTCAACACCAAAGAAACAAACAATCCAATCATGAAATGGGCAAAAGACATGAAGAGAAATCTCACAGAGGAAGACATGGACATGGCCAACACGCTCATGAGAAAATGCTCTGCATCACTGGCCATCAGGGAAATACAAATCAAAACCACAATGAGATGCCACCTCACAGCAGTGAGAATGCGGAAAATTAACAAGGCAGGAAATCACAAATGTTGGAGAGGATGCGGAGAAAAGGGAACCCTCTTACACTGTTGGTGGGAATGTGAACTGGTGCAGCCACTCTGGAAAACTGTGTGGAGGTTCCTCAAAGAGGAACCTCAAAGAGGTTAAAAATAGACCTGCCCTACGACCCAGCAATTGCACTGTTGGTGATTTACCCCAAAGATTCAGATGCAATGAAACTGCCGAGACACCTGCACCCCGATGTTTGTAGCAGCAGTGTCCACAATAGCTAAACTGTGGAAGGAGCCTCGGTGTCCATCAAAAGATGAATGGATAAAGAAGATGTGGTCTATGTATACAATGGAATATTACTCAGCCATTAGAAACGACAAATACCCACCATTAGCTTCGACGTGGATGGAACTGGAGGGTATTATGCTGAGTGCAGTAAGTCAATTGGAGAAGGACAAACATTATATGTTCTCATTCATTTGGGGAATATATATAATAGTGAAAGGGAATATAAGGGAAGGGAGAAGAAATGTGTGGGAAATAACAAAATTAATATACTTAAATCTTTTGCATTTTTATACACCAATAACAAAGTAACAGAAAGAGAAATTAAGAAACAATCACACTTATATTTGCACAAAGAAAGAATAAAATTTCTAGGAATACATTTAACCAAGGAGGCGAAAGATATATATTCTGAAAACTATAAACACATTGATGAAAGAAATTGAAGATAACACAAACAAATGGAAAGGTATTCCATGCTCATGGATTAGAAGAATTAGTATTGTCAAAATGTTCTTAGTACCCAAAGCAAAATACACATTCAGTTAAATACCTATCAAAACACCAATAGCATTTTTCACAAACCTAGAACAAATAATTCTAAAATTTGTATGGAACTACCAAGACTTTGAATAGCCAAAGCAATCTTGAGAGAGACCAAAACTGAAAGCATCACAACCTCAGATTTCAATATACACTACAAATCTATAGTAATCACCAGTATGGTAGTGGCACAAGAATAGACATATTGATCAACAGAATAGAAAGAATAGAAATAAACCCACACTGATATGGTCAATTAATCTACAACAAAGGAGTCAAGAATATACAATGGAACGGAATCCTGGGTGGCTCAGCAGTTGAGCATCTGCTTTTGGTCCAGGGCATGATCCTGGAATCCTGGAATTGAATCCCACCTCGGGCTCCCTGCATGGGGCCTGCTTCTTCCTCTGCCTGTGTCTCTGCCTGTGTCTCTTCACTGTCTCTCATGAATAGGGAACAAAATCTTTAAAAAATACACAATGGAGAAATATCAGTTTCTTCAATAAATAATGCTTTGCAAAAACTGGACAGATGCATGCACAAAGTGAAAATGGACCACTTTCTTACACCAAAACAAAAAATTAGCTCAAAATGGATAAAGACTTAAACGTGAGACTTGAAACCATAAAATTCTTTACAGAAAAGATAGGCAGTAATCTCTTGGACACTGGCTTCAGCAACAGGTTTCTAGAATGTCTCCTGAGGCAAGGGAAACAAAAGGAAAAATAGACTATTAAGACAACGCCATAAAATAAAAAGCCTTTGCACAGTAAAGTAAACCAATATAACAAAAGAAGCAGCCTAGTGAATGAGAGAAATACTTGCAAATGATATATTTGGTAAGAGGTTAATATCCAAAATATATAAAGAACTTCACAATTCAACACCCAAAAAACAAACTAGATTATAACTAAAAATTGGCAGATGGCCTAAATAGACTTTTTTTCCAAAGAAGACATACAGATGACCAATAGACAAATAAAAAGATGTTCAACATCAATGCTAATCGAAATCACAATGAGATATCACCTCACACCTGTCAGAGTGGCTTAAATAAAAAACACAAGAAACAAGAACCCTCATGCACTGTTGGTGGGAATGTAAATTGGCGCAACCACAGTGGGAAATAATATGGAGTTTCCTCAAAAAATTAGAAATAGAACTACCTTATAATTCAGTACTTATGTCAGTGGGTATTTACCCAAAGAAAATAAAAATATTAATTTGAAAGAATATGTTTTTGGGGTTTTGACTTGTATCAGTTCTTTCCATATTTTAGATAGCAACCCTTTATCAGATATGTCATTTGCAAATATCTTCTCCCATTCAGTAGGTTGACTCTTAATTTTGTTGGTTGTTTCCTTTGCTACGCAGTTTATATTTTGATGTAGTGCTAAGAGTTTAATTTTACTTTTGTTGCCCTTGCCAAAGGAGGTATATCTGGAAGGAAATGTCAAATGTCCTATGTCAAACGTTATATGGCCAATGTTAAATAAATTACTGCTTGCGCTCTTTTCCAGAATTTGTATGGTTTCATGTCTCATATTTAGGTACTTAATCCATTTTGAGTTTATTTTTATGTACAGTGAAAGAAAGTGGTCCAGTTTAATTCTTTTGTATATTGCTGCCCAGTTTTCCCAACACTATTTGTTGGAGAGATTATCTTTTCCCCATTGCAGATTCTTGCTATATATATGTATATATTCCAACATGGATGGATACAGACTGTATAATGCTAAGAAAATAAGCCAGACAGAGAAAAACCACTACCATATGATTTCACTTACATGTAGAATTTAAGAAACAAAACAAATGAACAAAGGAAGAAAATACAAACCAAAAACCACTCTTAGCTATAGAAAACAATAGATGGTTACCAGAAAAGAGGTGGATGGGAGGATATGGGTAAAATAGACAATGGGGATTAAGAGTACACTTACCTTGATGAGCACTGTTATATATGGAACTCTTGGATCACCGTATTGTACACCTGAAACTAATCTCACAATGTATGTTAACTATAATTGAATTAAAATAAAATGAATATGAAACTAAAAAGAATGTATCCCAGAAAATGATGTTCTTTTTTTTTTTTTTTTTTTGGAAGTAGAACCATCTTTATGTCCCTGGAAAGTGATTTTCATAGATATAGGTAGTGGAGAACAAACAGATGCACTATTTTGAGAGGAGGTTTGGGTGGAATACATGGGGAAGACTGAGAGGTGATTTCAGGCTAAGGCACGCTACACGATCTTAGGAATTTCATTCATTCTTAATTTTTTTTTGTACTTTGTGTGTGTTGTGGGAGGCAATTAGAAGAATTCATGGGTGAGAATGGCATATGATAGTTAAGTTATTATTCTTCTCTCTAATAATCTCAGTTATAAAAATAGATTCTCAGATATAAGATATGAAGCTTCATGAACAAGATGGGAGATATAATATCATGGAGGCATATTAAGTGAAGATTCATTCACAATCTGTGTGTCTTTATGAGTGGAGTTTTTTTGGTGACTGTTACCCCTAATTTTTTCACTGTGATATGATTCACATATGTGGCAAAATGTAAAATTTCTTCCTCAGCAAAAGAGAGGATTCAATAGTAGAAAAGTCGCCAACATAAAAAAAGACCTACTAGAATTCAAATATTTCTTTTTTATCAACATATATATATCTCTCCCTTTAAATAAGCACAACCACATAAAAAGAAAAAGTGAATTAGAATTATTCATAAGTCTGACTCAGAAAATACTATGGAAGTGGCAAGTAGAATACTGCCTTCAGTAAAGAAAATCAAGAAAACCCAATAAATCAAAAATGCATTTACTTTTTAAAAACATATCAACAGACTTTTATTACTTTGGTTAAGTGTCCTGGCATGATGCATTTTTATTAACAGGTGCCTAATTTTAAAACAGCACTGAGCTTCACTAGTATCTCAACAGCAGATTTTATACGACAGATTTATTTGAATTGCTATTTAGATGTAGGATATTTGGAATGGCTCTATCTATTGTTTGGATGGGTTTACCTTGTATGAACTGAAAATGTATGTTGAAACTGCCAGCTACTGCATAAAATATTTCATTAACATCATGACCTCATTTGTTAGATTAAATTGCAGTCTTTTTGCCAAATTTCCCCAATAGATATTTTCTATTTTAGAGAAATGAAATAAAAACAACACAAAAATGAGAAGACAATTAATTTATAACTGTGAAACACTCAGAATGCCTAGAATGGAAGCATTAATGCTGTATATTATACAAAATTGCAATTAAATTTCTATTTTTATTAAGGGTTAGGTAACAGACTACCACATACTTTGCAAATTTTTAAACTATCTTTAATGGCAGTGATTCACTCACATTCAAATCAGATGCTCTTAATTCTCTCTCTCCTGCCCCCCACACATGCCCCACACAAACATACCTACATATGCACATATACAAATTGAATGTAAATTAGTATTATTTGTAGAGTAAATATTTTAGATTTTATAAAACTACCTCTGTCATTTTAGAATACAACTTCTAGATAAGAACTATGATCATTAAACTCGTTGTATATCATAGATTATAAAGGTGCCAAATGCTTGTCTTATGGCACATTAGGGATTCCAACTTGAGCCTGAACTGTGTTTGCTACTGATGTAACCAAATCTACCTGATGAGGTGCAAGAGTAAACTCAACAATAGTCAATTCTAAAAAGCAGATTGGCATAAAGCTCCATGAAGTTAGACTGAGGCATTGAAAGGGACTAGATAGAGAAGAGAACAGCATAGGTTCCCCATCTTATTGACACCTTACAGCTATTTGAACCCAATGGAGAATAAAGCTGAAGGGTTCTGTGTGATTCAGGAACATGTACTGATTTGTTCACACCTGAGAATGTGTAATTTCAAAGGGTAAAAGGGGGCATTCTTAGATAAATCAGAAAATGACCTCAGCACATGGAAGATCCTAGAGAAAAAGAGAGTCAGTATGTGGAAGAAAGAAAAATCAGTGTTCAGGGAATTTGCCGATGTGATAATACAATATAGCAAAAGAAGAAGGTAACTGGCAGATGAAAACGTACCATGTGGAGGATGACTTACCACCATGACATGCATATTTAGAAACACATGGGCATACCTTCAATGCTTTCCATAAATACATGCATTAGACTATGAAGATTAAGTAAGCTTGCCTAAAACCACTTTCTACGTGAAGACAAAAAAAGAAAAGAGTGCCAAGGTCTGATTTTAAGGTGTATGGTACAGGAGAAGGATAATCTGTGAATTCAAGTTCTAACCACAGTCAATGTCAATAACTGTGGAACCCCATAATACACATGCATATATATGTGTTTGTGCGTGTGTGACTTAGTAATGCTGTAAGATCCTGCTCCTATTTCGTACACCTTCACACACAGAATTTAGAAATTAAAAAATAATAATGCCATATCTAATCCTATTTCACAGTTTCCCTATTAATTTTTCTTCTTAGTTCAGTCCCCTGCCTAGCTTGATGCCTCCCTTTCAATATATAAAAACTTTTCCCAATTTTCTAACCAACATCTAAGGGATGCTGAGTATAACATGTCTATCTCTTTCTATTTAGTTAAAGCTTCACCTGGGACAATATATGTAAGAGTAGAGGAACGTAAAGGAAGGAAACTCCAGAACCACGTTAGGACAGATTCTACAACAGTTTTTATTCAGCAAGAGAATTTTCTAAAGCTGTTTTCAGTGTAGCAACACATTGTAAGAAGTTGCCTATGTTTAAACAAATGAATGAATAAATGAATTAATGAATGAACATAAATATATAAATAAATATTCTTGCTGAGATAGATAATACGAGTTGGCCCTATAGCTCCGGGTACTTGGGATAAGGCATTGGGCATCCCAAGCTCCATAGGCTTAGAAATGGCCAGTTGCCTAGCCATATCTTATCATCATCAGTCGGCATGACTTGAATTTCAATTTATGTTGTCCTTATAACATTTTTATCCTAACTCTGAAAATTATCTATAGCCTCTATTTTACCCTATTTCACTTGAATTAATTGTATTAGCAGTGAAAGTTTCACAGTTCTCAGGCCATTTATCAAGCCTGCAGTTGCTTAGCAATACTAGATCAAATGCTCCCCAACAAAACTAGGCTATGCTACTTTTTATTCTCTATTTTGGTCTTGATTTATCTTTTCCAGTAACCCGATCACCAGTTTCATATTTCTTATTTAAAAAAGTCAGAAGCTTTTACAATATTTTTTATCTAAGAGCCCAGTGCGTTAGTTACACAGCCAGATCCCTGACAAGTAAATAGACACACTTAGAGACTCTACAGTGGTAGGAGGTAATTCTCAAGCAATCTGACATAAAAATCTTAAAATTCTTCCTGACCCTTTTCCACCTCTCAAACACTCTTTTCTTACTGTGCTTGAACCACAATTCCAGTCCTCTCTCCCTGAATCTCAGCTGAGCTCCTCACAATTATTTGTAGTTTTTGGCATAAAACTGATCAATCACAGACAGCAACAATTTTTGGTCATTCTCCTGAAACAGTCCTGAGTCATCAGCTGCCTGCTTGGGTGTCTTATCCAGCCTATACTTATTAGTCATGGGCTGAAATTTAACAAAAAAAAAAAAAAGAAAAGGTTTCAGTTTCCTATGAAAATTTAGTGTCAGAAGATACCAACTTACAGGTCAACCTTCATGGCCCAGCATTCACTAATATTTCCTTAGGAGTCTGGGTTGGAGATGCCTGGTCTCCACTTACCACAACCTGAAAGGTGATTCTAGCATCCTTACTTTCCATGTGTAGCCGCATTTACTGAGAAAGCTCTGTACTGAGATTAGCCATCCTGGTTGGGTAAACCCCTGGCATAGCTATAAGAATGTGATTTAGGCAACCTGGATGCAGTACTCTGTTTCAAATATGCAAGGCAGCAGATAAAAATGTAATATAAATACTGGGATCCTCTCATTTAATGAGAAAAATTGTCTTCTAGACAATGTCTTCTAATGATTGTCTTCTAGAAGTGGGGAGATAACAATGTAATCAGATTTCCTTCAATCAGGTTGTCCAGAAAAGGCCATAGATGTGTAACTGCAGTTGGGTTAGTGTGGGGTAGGACAAATTTACATTATGGCTCTTAAGTACAAGCATCTTAGATGTTGATGAAAGAAGCTACCTTGGAAACACTGAGATGAGGGAGTAGATATGCAATGAAGCCAAAAGGCATCAGCAGGGGCAATTTCTCAGAGGGTCATGCATTCCATTCTAAGAAGTTTGGCATTACTTTAAATGAAACAGGAACCATTTAAAGATTTTACGTGTAAAAAGAAAAAAAGATCAGCTTTTTACTTTTTAAAGTGATTTCTTTTAGAGCAACATGGAGGATTATGACAGGGAAAGGTGACATGATTATAGTTGTAGTTTGGAAGAAGTCAGAGGCAATAGTTCAGAAGAGAGAAGACAAATATTACAAAGAGTGGAGTGAACGAGTGAACGGAGGATAAATTTTAGAACTATTTAGAGGACATCAGGAATACAGTGAGTTTGAGGGCAGGGCAAGACAGGGAAGAGCAGAGTCCTCACCTCACCTGCCCCACCCACTCCCCCAGATAACTTCCAAACCATCCTGAACACCTACAAATCAGACCTGAGATGTAAAGAGAGGACAGTCAGATACTACAGAGAGAAGGGTTTTTGCTTTTAACCAGGTAGGAAGGTGGAAAAAAATAAAATAAAATTGAGGGGGGGGGGCCACGGGGAGCCAGGCTAAGGGGGGTGGCGGGAGCCTCGGGACAGGAGAGCCCCGCCCCAGAGACACGAGAATTTTAAAAATCCACTCAAATTCTTCCCAGACTGAAAGCGCTCAGCAGGAAAATTGGGCAGAAGCATAGGAGGAGAAGGACGCCTCCAGTCTCCCGGGGTCACTGGGAGAGGAGGAGCGCTTGGGGGATACTGCACCCACACAGTGGCCGATCTCAGTAAAGGGCTGGAGTGCACTGGGCGGGGCCTCAGGGAGAAGTCCATTGGTCAGATGGGGGCTCTGGGCAGAGGGGGCTGCACCCTGCTGCCTTTGGGAGCCGGCCCCATGAGCCGGATTCCAGCAGTGCAGGCCCTGGATCCCAGGGTGCCACAAGACCTAGCCCCAGATCCTGCAGTCCCCCTGGGACAGGTGAAGGCGGGGAGGGCACAGGACAGTGAGACCGCTCCTGCCACCTGGCACCCCCAAGCTGTGCAGGTCAGGGCCCCCCCGGGGAGCACCTAGGCCACTGCAGACTGGGAGCTGCAGGTGGTTGCTGAGGGAGCTGACTCCAGGGCTGGAGACCTGGCTGCTGCCACTGGTGTCGTTCCTCCAGTGTCACGGGTGCCTGGGGTGGGGTGCACGAGGGAACAGGGGCCCCACGGGGTCAACACTTCCCACTGAGCCCGGCACACGTTGTGGAGGCATCTCTTCAGGTGCACACATCAGCACAGCAGCCCCTCCCCCAGAAGATCAGTTGGAAGGAGAATCAGCACAGCAGCCCCTCCCCCAGAAGATCAGTTGGAAGGAGAGGGGAAGAGTAAGTTCTTGAACAAGAAGCCCTGGAAACCCCCAGGGCTGAGGGAAAATAGTATATAGAACTAGAGGGTCCTTTTTTTTTTTCCTGTTTTCTGTTATGACTAGTTTATATATAAGACTAAAAATGTCCAATATGTTTTCTCTTTTTCCACCTTAACTACAATATTTTACCACCTCTTTACTTTTAAGTTTCTTCCTTTTTGGCTTTCATATTTCTATAATTACAGGTCTTAAACATATTTTCCACTTCTGGATTCCCCTCAACATATGCAATTTAATTTTGGTAGATATATGAGATATGGGCTTTTGTTTTGTGCTTTTTGTTTTCTCTGCCTCATTTTGTTCTATGATGGTGGAAGTTAATACTTTCTAAAACATGACCAGCATGCACCCAGAACCAAGTGGAATACTGTGCTGGTTCATTCTGTGAGATTATATTCTCTCTTCCTTCCCATTCTGCCCCCATCTTTGATCTCTTTTATCTCGTTTATGTTTTGTTGGTCAACATTGGGGTATATATAAGTATTGCTGGTATATATAAATTTAGGATTGAGAAACTTTTAACATACAGAACTTAATACACTCACAACCAAGAGGATGACCCTCTAGGACCTCTTTGGTAGACTACATTCTCCCTCCACTACAATTTCTTCACAACCACCAACTCCCAGTTCAGCCCCCCTTTTTTTTTCTTTTTTTCTCTTTTCTAAATTTCCCCTTTACTTTTTTTTTCTCTTCTTTTTCTTTTTCTTTTCTTCTTCTTTGGGATTTTTGGCCTTTAATTTTTTACTACTTGGTTTTAAAATTTGTTTTTTACTTTGGTGATCCTTGTTTTATTTTGTTCTAATATTTTTTTTCATTTTCTGGTCTATGACTTTGTCAGAATTATCTAGGGTGAAATTTACTTAGGTTGTGATTGATATTTTTGACTCAGGTCGCTCACACCGAAACTCTGCAGTGAACAAAATGACTAGAAGGAAGAACTCACTACAAAAGAAAGAAGCAGAAACAGTACTCTCTGCCAGAGAGTTACAGAATATGGATAATAATTCAAAGTCAGAAAGCCAATTCAGAAACACAATTATAAAGCTACAGGTGGCCCTGGAAAAAAGCATAAACCATTCTAGAGATTTCATGATTGTACATTTTAGATCTAATCAGGCTGAAATTAAAAATCAATTAAATGAGATTAAATCCAAACTGCAGGTCCTAATGATGAGGGTTAATGAGGCAGAAGAAAGAGTGAGTGACATAGAAGACAAGTTGATGGCAGGGAAGGTAGCTGAGGAAAAAAAAAGAGAGAAACAATTAATAGACGATGAGGAAAGGTTAATGGAAATAAATGATAGCCTGAGAAGGAAAATCTATGTATAATTGGGGTTCCAGAGAGCCCTGAAGGGATGGAGGGTTAGAAAGTATATTTGAACAAAACATAGGTGGAAATTTCCCTAATATGGGAAGGGAAACAGGCATTTAGATCCAGAAGATAGAAGCCCCCCCCCCCGCAATCAATACAAAAAATGTTCAACACCTCAAATTTAACAGTGAAATTTGCAATTTGAAAGATAAAGAGAAAATCCTTAAAGCAGCAAGAGACAAGAGATTCTTAACTTATCTGAGGAGAAATATCACATTAGCAACAGACTGCTCCACAGAAACCTAGCAGGCCAGAAAGGGCTGGCAGGTTATATTCAGGTTACTAAATGAGAGGAACATGCAGCCAAGAATACTTTATCCAGCAAGAGTCACTCAGAATAGAAGGATAAATAAAGAGATTTCAAGATAGGCAGAAACTGAAAGAATATGTGACCACCAAGCCAGTTCTGCAAGAAATATTAAGGGGTACTCTGTAAAAGAAAGAGGGAGCCCAAAGAAATAATCCACAAAAACAGGGACTGAGCAGATATTACAATGACACTAAATTCATATCTTTCAATAGTTACTCTGAACGTGAATGGGCTAAATGATCCTATCAAAAGACACAGGGCTTCAGACTGAATAGAAAATCAAGACCCAGGGATTCCTGGGTGGCTCAGCAGTTTAGTGCCTGCCTTTGGCCCAGGGCATGATCCTGGAGTCCCGGGATTGAGTCCTGCTTTGGGCTCCCAGCATACAGCGTGTTTATCCCTCTGCCTGTGCCTCTGCCTCTCTCTCTCTCTCTCTCTCTCTCTCTATGTCTATCTAAATAAATAAATAAATACATAAATAAATAAATAAAATTTAAAAAAGAATAGAAAAGCAAGACCCATCTATTTGCTGTCTACAAGAGACTCATTTTAGGCCTAAGGACACTTCTAGCCTGAAAATGAAGGGGTAGAGTACCATTTACCATTCAAATGGTCCTCAAAAGAAAGCTGGGAGCCATACTCATATCAGATAAATTAAAGTTTATCCTAAAGACTATAGTAAGAGATGAAGAGGGACCCTATATCATACTTAAAGAATCTGACAAGGAAACATAACAATCATGAATATTTATGCCCCTAATATGAAAGCTGCCAAGTGTATCAATCAATTAATAACCAAAGTAAACACGTACTCAGATAATAATACACTAATAGTAGGAGACTTCAACATTGCACTTTCTGCAAATGACAGATCTTCTAAGCATAGCATCACCAAAGAAACAAGGGCTTTAAATGATGCACTGGACCAGATAGATTTCATAGATATATACAGAACTTTCCATCTAAATGCAACTGAATACACATTCTTCTCAAGTGCACATGGAACTTTCTCCAGAATAGACCACATACTGGGTCACCAATCAGGTGTCAACTGATACCAAAAGATTAGGATTGTCCCCTGCATATTTTCAGACCACAATGCTTTGAAACTAGAATTTAATCACAAGAAGAAATTTGGAAGAAACTCAAACACGTAGAGGTTAAGTAGCATCCTATTAGAAGATGAGTGGGTCAACCAGGAAATTAGAGAATAATTAAAAAGATTCATGGAAACTAATGAAAATTAAGATACAACCATTAAGAATCTTTGGGATACAGCAAAAGCAGTCCTGAGAAGGAAATACATCGCAATATGAGCCTCTCTCAAAAAATTGAGAAAAAAATTCAAATACAGAAGCTAATCTCGCACCTAAGGGAACTGGAGAAGAACAGCAAGTAAAACCTACACCAAACAGAAGAAGAGAGGTAATAAAAATTAAAGCAGAACTCAATGAAATAGAGACCAGAAGAACTGTAGAATAGATCAACAAAACCAGGAGTTAGTTCTTTGAAAGAATTAATAAGATAGATAAACCCTTAGCCAGCCTTATTAAAAACAAAAGAGAAAAGACCCAAATTAAAAATATCATGAATGAAAGAGGAGAGATCACCACCAATATCAAGGAAATACAAACGATTATAAAAACATATTATGAGCAGATATACGCCAATAAATTAGGCAATCTAGAAGAAATGGATCCATTTCTAGAAAGCCAAAAATTACCAAAACTGGAACAGGAATAAATTGAAAACTCGAATAGGCCAATAATCAGTGAGGAAATTGAAGCAGTTGTCAAAAACCTCTCAAGACACAAAGGTCCTGGGACACATGGCTTCCCAGGGGAATTCTATCAAACGTTTAAGGAAGAAACAATACCTATTCTACTAAAGCTTCTCTGAAGAATAGAAAGGGAAGGAGCTTCCAAAATTTTTTATGAGGCCATCATCACCTTGATTCCAAAACCAGAAAAAGACACCACCAAAAAGGACAATTATAGACCAATATCCCTGATGAACATGGGTGCAAAAATTTTCAACAAGATACTAGCCAATAGGATCCAACAATACATTAAGAGGATTATTCACCATGACCAAGTGGAATTTATCCCCAAGATGCAAGTTGGTTCAACACTCATAAAACAATCAATGGGATAGATCACATCAAGAAGAAAAAAAACAAGAATATGATCCTCTCAATAGATGCAGAGAAAGCATTTGACAAAATACAGCATCCATTCCTCATCAAAACTCTTCAGAGTGTAGGGATAGAGGGAACATTCCTCTGCATCTTAAAAGTCATCTATGAAAAGCCCACAGCAAATATCATTCTCCATGGAGAAAAACTAAGAACCTTTCCCCCAAGATCAGGAACATGACAGGGATGTCCACTCTCACCACTGCTATTCAACATAGTACTAGAAGTCCTCGCCTCAGCAATCAGGCAACAAAAAGAAATAAAAGGCATTCAAATTGGCAAGGAAGAAGTCAAACTCTCCCTCTTGCAGATGACCTGATACTATACATAGAAAACCCAAGATTGCTAGAACTCATACAGCAATTTGGCAGTGTGGCAGGATACAAAATCAGTGCACAGAAATCAGTGGCATTTCTATACACCAACAATGAGACTGAAGAAAGAGAAATCAAGGAATCCATCCTATTTATAATGGCACTCAAAACCCTAAATACCCAGGAATAAACCTAACCAAAGAGGTAAAGAATCTATACCCTAAAACCTATAGAACACTTCTGAAAGAAATTCAGGAAGACACAACGAGATGGAAAAACATTCCATGTTCATGGAATCGAAGAATTAATATTGTGAAAATGTATATGTTACCCAGGGCAATGTATTCATTCAATGCAATCCTTATCAAAATCCTTGGATTCAAGCTCAAGAGGTATGGAATCAGAAAAGACCTTAATAGCCAGAGGAATATTGTAAAAGAAAACCAGAGCTGGGGTATCACAATGCCGTATTTCAAGTTGTACTACAAAGCTGTGATCATCAAGATACTGTGGTAGTGGCCCAAAAAGAGACACACAGATCAATGGAACAAAATAGAGAACCCAGAACAGGGTTCTCAAATCTATGGTCAGCTAATACTCGACAAAGCAGGAAAGACTATCCACTGGAAAAAAGTCTCTTCAATAAATGGTGCTGGGAAAATTGGACAGTCAGGTGCAGAAGAATGAAACTATACCATTCCCTTACATCAGACACAACATACACTCAAGATGGTTGTAGGATCTAAATGTGAGACAAGAATCTATCAAAATCCTAGAAGAGAACACAGGCAACACCCTTTGTGAACTTGGCCACAGGAACTTCTTGCAAGATAAATCTATTGAAGGAAAGGAAACAAAAGCAAAAATGAACTAATGGTACTTAATCTAGATAAAAAGCTTCAGCACAGCAAAAGAAACAGTCAACAAAATAAAATACAACCTACAGAAAGGGAGAAGATATTTGCAAATGACATATCAGATAAAGGGCCAGTATCCAAGATCTATAAAGAACTCATTAAACTCAATACCCCAAAAAACAAAAAATCCAATTGCGAAATGGGCAAAAGACATGAACAGAAATTTCACCAAAGAGCGACACATGGCCAACAAGCACATGAGAAAATGCTCTGCATCACTGGCCATCAGGGAAATACAAATCAAAACCACAACGAGATACCACCTCACACCAGTGAGAATGGTGAAAATAACAAGACGGGAAACCACAAATGTTGGAGAGGATGTGGAGAAAGGGGAACCCTCTTGTTGGTGGGAATGTGAACTGGTGCAGCCAGTCTGGAAAACAGTGTGGAGGTTCCTCAAAGAGTTAAAAACAGAGCTACCCTATGACCCAGCAATTGCCCTAGTGGAACACTGGGACACCTGCACCCCAATGTTCACAGCAGCAATGTCCACAAGAGCCAAACTGTGGAAGAAGCCTTGATGTCCATCAAAAAATGAATGGACTGGCAGCCCAGGTGGCTCGGCGGTTTAGCGCCACCTTCATCCTAGGGCCTGATCTGGAGACCTGGAATCAAGTTCCTCGTCAGGCTCCCTGCCCAGAGCCTGCTTCTCCCTCTGCCTATGTCTCTGAGCCTCTCTCTCTCTCTCTCTGTGTCTCTCATGAATAAATAAAATCTTTAAAAAAAGAAAAGAAAGATGAATGGATAAAGAAGATGTGGTCTATATATACAATGGAATATTACTCAACCATTAGAAAGGATGAATACCCACCATGTGCTTCAATGTGGATGGGACTGGAGGGTATTATGCTGAGTGAAGTAAGTCAATTGGAGAAGGACAATCATCATATGGTTTCACTCATACAGGGAATATAAGAAATAGTGAAAGGCATTATAGGGGAAAGAAGGGAAAATGAGTAGGAAAAATTAGAGAGGGAGACAAACCATGAGAGACTCCTAACTCTGGAAAACGAACAAGGGATAGTGGAAGGGGAGGTAGACGGGGCAATGGGGTGGCTGGGTGACAGGCACAGAGGAGGGCACTTGATGGGATGAGCACTAGGTGTCATACTATATGTTGGCAAATTGAACTTCAATTAAAAAACATTAAAACAAGGAATACAATGAGTTCATAACAAGTTTAATTTAGTTAATATAGGCCTATTTTTAAAAGATTTTATTATTTATTTATTTATTTATTTGAGAGAGAGAGAAAGCCAGTGTGAGCGCAAGCAGGGGGTGTGAGAGGGCAAGCCATAGTGTTGAGTCAAAGAGCCTGATGCAGGGCTTAATCCCATGCCCTTGAGATCATGATCTGAACATAAATCAAATGTTTGAGTCTTAACAGGCTGAGCCACCCAGGCTCCCCAACGGAGGAATATTTTTAGTTAAATATACTGATATGCTATTATAATATTCCACCTCTGTAAATCTGCTTTCCCATTCTAGAGTTTTACCTTCCACTGGGGATTGGTAAGAGGAGAGAATTGGCTGGAATCCTAGTATATAGGTAAGAGTGGGCATGTTGTGAGCTAGGGGAGTGAGATCTGGGTTTATTCAATGTTTTCTCTAATGTCCATGAACCAGTGCCCTGGGCATAATGGTACTATGTGTGGGAAAATTATGAAAATGTGTTTAGAATAACTCAAAGAAAGGGAGCTATATTCCACCCATGGAACTTTAGATTCAAGCAAATATAGCATAAAAAATTAAGAGATTGTTTTTCAATATTAAATAATATGTTACTGGGAACACCATAAAACTTTTTTCTCTACTGCTTTTTAATAACACATTTTGTGGAGAAATGTCACAATTAAGATTTCAACACAGAGTCACTTTTAAAATGCCAACCCAAATTTGGCACAAGACTTGAGGAAAGTGTCTTACATGAAAGGAAAACACTTGAGGAAGAAGGTTCAAAAGAAAAACATACCCAAATCTTGATTTACTATCAAGTAAGCTGATAAAAAGAACATTCAGACTTTTGTGAGTCATCAAAGCTTATCTTTAATTTAAATTACAAATTAATTTCTGCCAAACCCAAAAGCTTTTTGAGGAATGAAGAAACCCTAATAAGTATTTTGAATTTCACTAATAATAAGGCACAGCTATAATATTTAAGAAAACTTTAATTGTATGAGTTATATGCTGATTTTGCTTTTGTTAGATCTTGAAATCATTAAGGAATTTTTTTTTAAATGAGATCCCGCCATACGTTCAATACCACAAACCTTCAAAAATACTTTCTCATGAGTATATCAAGATACGCATTACTTTTGCAGTATGCATCAAATTTAGTTTGTGATAAAAACGGCCTAACTTACATCTATTTATAGACCAATTTTGGTCAAAGTGCAGGACATCTTTATTGATCATTCCATTATTATTGGAAAGAATACACAATTCTTTAGTTATACATAACAAAAAACATGAATATCATGCAATGATATCTAATTTACATAGAAATTATATCCATTCTTTACTTAAGATCTTGTTTATTTAGGTATTACCTTGCATTACAAAATCTAGACAAGCAGGGTAACTCCACTGAAGGCATATAGAATAGCTTCTACCCTGAATCTCCAAGGAAAGCAGCAACCATTTGTGTAGTCTACAATAGTCACCACCAATCCCCAGGAATACGTTTTATTACGGAACTCATTTTCACTGTCTTTTCAAGGATATCAGATTGCTTGACTTGCTGGCTGCAGGGGATCCCAGTAATTTTTCTTACACACTAGCCCTAGAAAATTCACCCCCTACACAGGAAGAAATCTCAAGAAATGAAGGGGTAGCATGGATTTCAAACTCTCACAGGGAAGAAAACTATTTGTTTCTAATTGTGTTTTGGTTTGAGCTATAATAGAAATCATCTCTATTGCTATGTGATATGTACACAGTAAATAGGTTTTCAGAATGATTAAACACCTTAGCCTCACTTCAACTATTATTTTCAAAAGCCATTTATTTTAGGCATAGTAGAAAACTATAGCAAATATTTATGAAATCATTTGACTTCAGTGCTGCTGCTATGAGTATCTTTAATATCTCATGTTTCCTAAAGAACATGTATCTTATGTTTCTGAAGTAATAACTAGAAGCCAATAGATACCTTTTATAAATTATTTATAATTTATAAACAATACATTATTAATAATATTAATTAATATTTAATTGTTTATTAATGAAGATTTCTTATTTCCTACAGAGGTTATGACCTGACTTTACTTTTCCATGTTTTCCTAAAAAATTAGAATCTAGGATTATTTTAATAAAAGTGACTGTGAACAAAGTAATTGATTTTAGAGGAGAATTTGGTAAAGAGTTGAATACCAGTAAAAATACTCCAAAGCATGAAACAAAAAGTCATTATAGTAAGTCATCTGTGGCTAGCAAAGATGTTTAATTTTTAAAACTTTTCGTTCTTAAAAAATGATAAAATATTATTTGATGTGGAAAAATAGACTAAGGTTGTCCTTGAAAATATTTTTCCTGATTACCTGATAATCTTAATTGAGAAAAGATAAATAATATCTCTATTTTCTCCATTACTATTTCTTCATCTATATTTTAGTAAGTATAGGATAAGTTTTGTCTCAGTAAAAAAAGAAATTCTAAAATTGCAGGGGATTAACACAACACATATTTAGGTCTTTATCATTCTACTTATCCATCACAATTTTGGATGGAGGCTGTATTCCACAGAGTCACACAGGACACCAGTCTGAAATATGCTTCACTTTCTTACACATGCACCTTCTGGGAACATCTAATCACCTGGATCTATGAAACAGAAGAAGAAACAACTGGAGATGTGTGTACCAGCTCTTTTTTACCTTGGTCTGTAATTAATACACATCATTCTATCCATAACTCATTGTCAAATTTATCACATCATGCTTCTCAGCCAATCACATGGAAGTTGAAAAATGTAGGAGAGACTATGAATATCTGTTGACCATTCTATTTCTGACATGATGATTAAGAGAAAGGAAGTAGGACCAATGTATTAAGTATCTCCAGTTATAACACCATGTCATTTTATATTTTTATATCATGTAATTCCCATCTTTATTGTCTTATAAACCTTACAGATTCTATCAGAGATCTTTAGGTTTTCCACATATCTTTATATGCATTCAGGATGCGATTTACTTTTTTCAAACCAGTCCACATACACTGATCGTCCTAGTCACACATCTACATAAACGTTTCTCAACCAGGATTTTTAGAAACACGGATTTTTGTTTTCTTCTGGTGTGCTATCTTTAGACTCAGGACAAAATGTCTTAAGTTCTGGGACACACATCACTAAATTTGAAGAATAAATAAGGTAACTACAGTAAAAATAATGTACCTTAAATGATAACCTTGTTAGCATGTGACTCTTCAAAGACCAACTTGATTTTCTTGATTCTGCATTCTTCATAACATTTCATGCAAATGTGAGGTAAATTTCTATATGTGACTTATGCAATTGTTTTAATTAGATTGTAAGAATAAATATCCCAACATTCCATCTTTTAAGATGTTTCACAGTAAATGAATATATAAAATAAATTATCTCTGAATTTTCTATTGGTACTCAGTATTTCTTTCTTTTCCCAATTTCCCAATTAATTGGTTAACCTTCCCTGTATTTTTGGAATATTACCTTGAAAAGATAATTTTTTCTTTTCCAGAAGTAAAATGATGTCCCTAGAGGCAACAATTAAGCATTGCCATAAGTACTCACATTTTCATGATCATGCCAAGTATTATCACAAAGACAATTATTCTGAGCAATTACTTCTGTTGCCCCTTCCACTGTTAGTGGTTTTGCTCCCACAGAGCTTTTTTTTTTAATAAATGATAACTGACTTCCAAGCTGTAATAATGCACAATTTCCTAACATTGGAAGTTCTGTGGAAAAAAACCATGAACTTTCAATGATATATAAAGATAACATTAATTCTTACATAAAGCATTTTTGTTTGTTTAAACTTGGTATTAATGGTCAAGTTGTTTTATGACAGATCTGACTTTGCACATTTTGAAAACCAGAAAAATGGCTGACTATTAATTTTATAAAGAAAACTTATTTTATGATCGTGTATAACAAATACCATGTGTCTTTTAATATATACATATAAATCTATGCACATATATTTAATATATAAACATATATATTTAATATATATACACACACCCATGTATATTAAATAATTTATATTATGTAACAATTCATTATATCTTTATTGTGACCAAGGTAACTGACCATAATCCCTTACAGCCAGACAAATTCACTCCAAGATCCAGATAAGCTGATTTATAGTTCTGTAGTTTTAAAATCCTCATTAAGATTATTTTACTTAAATTGATTTTATTATGATATTCTGAAAATATTTTCCTAATCTCTATGTCTATGCTGTACTTGAATATTACAAAATAAATATTTTTTAACCTTAAAAATTAAAACATTTACATATTAAAATAATGATGAAAAGGAAAAAATAAAATTTTTTACCTCTTGAATTCACTCATTGAAAAGCATAATGAGGTAACAAAAATGAGAACAGAATGGACTCGATAGGCAAATATTTCTTATATAAAAAACACAACAGTTTTTATATATGGTATATTCAAGTAAACTGTAACTATGATTCTATAGTAGTCGTTTTGATTCTTTTGGGACCAATTTGTACAGGCCTTCTCTTCTAGATCCAATTGAAAAATCTATGGACAATTAATTCAATCCCTGTTCCTACCAAGACATGCATGAATAAAAATTAGATAATTTAATGTGATTCTCTTATTGTTATCCCACCAAAAGCACATAAGAGGATGCTTGAAACATTTTCTACTTACAGGTGCACTGAACTAAACATATTTTAATTGCTTTATGTGTTCTTACTTGCACTATGGTTAACGAGCTTTAAAATAACATATTTCTTTCCCTAATAGGTAGACTTTAAACTAAGTGTTTCAGAAGATATAAATCAAGTGTATATTTCAGAAATATTCTTAGAGACATTTAATCATATTATTTCATCAAACTTTCTTGGAAACAGGTCACCAAAGGTGTCCTAAACCCTCAAACACAATTACAAAAGCTAAGTTGTCTTAAGTACTCCCTAATAGAACATCAAGAGGCTTAGTTCACATGCTATGAGGCTTTATCATAGGTAAAACTACATATCCAGATAATCTCAGGCACTAAACCCCATTCATGATGTTCATTAAAATTAGATTCAGCTATTGTTTAAAACAGGTTACACTGATTTTTGTCATCATGGTCTGCAGATATAAATAGAAACTCTGATTTATATTAGAGTAGTGATGAAGCCAGAATTTTTTCTTCTATATAACTTTATATACTTCATGAAGGACTTACAGTATTTATTACAGTACTTTATTAGCCTCAAATTATATTAGAAACTGGTAATTCATGATTCTTTCCACCTGATGTTTTTGCTACCTGTTTTTGCTGCCTGTAGGAGCAGTCATTTCAAATGATGATCCTTTCACCCTGTTGTATTTTGTAATTCATAAAATAATATTCTGCATGTTTTGCTTCTAGAAAGCTTAACTCCAAAATTTTATTTTTAGCTAAATACATTTACAGCCAGATTTTTTTGAAGGGGCATCCACCATAATTATTTCATATCAAATTTAGTCTAACCACTGCTCATGAATTCAGTCATTATTCCTACCCTACAATCCTGACATTTTTATCCTTAGTGGAATAAATTAGAAACACAGATGGATAATCTGGGAAATATTCCACATGAATATTTTTTAAACAGAATTCTTGTCAAGCACAGATTTTATAAGATTCAGTTTATAGTTTTAATAAACAGGGTTCTGATTATTAACTGTACCATTTCAAAATTAAATGAGACATAAGATCTTTTACATAAAGATTTATACAGCTCTACCGCTTTAAGAATCAGTTTGAAATCCAAGCTGTCTTTTCCTTATGGTGTTAAAAAAGCAAAGTAAGTTTGACTCAGGACAAAGAAAGTGCTTTTACATTCATTTGTTCAAGGGCCATATTTAGTCTATTCCTTTAGGAAAATGCTTATTGCTCTGTGAAAAATATTAATCCAAATTTTAGTGGGATGTATAGATCTAATATTTCAACTTGCCTTTTGGTGCCATAATGATACTTTTTCCTCTTATTTATTTTCCAGTCAGATATCTTATTCCATTATGTCCCTTCGTCTTTATTTTCCTATGTGCTACTGAAAATGGCTAGTTTGCTTTCTTTAAATATATTTCCATGGAGCGATGATCCAACAGCAGACATATATCCCAAAGTAGGCACAGTATGATGGCACAAACTCCCACATATACCACACAGCATCACCAGTATGTACATTCAATGCCAAAAGAGAATCAGACTCATTAGATCTTTACCTTTTTTCTTAAACAGCTTTGGAAATGAACCAGGTGACAGTGTGATTGGAAAATCATTAAAGACAAATTTATAAAGGGCTTTGTCCTCTAAAAATAGGGAGGTATTCAAAACAGTCACAGATAGATGACTAGTGGCAGAAATAGTCCTTTTTTTCTGCATTACTATCCTAAATGCCCATATGATGGAGACCTATGAAAAAGAGACTTTTGCAAAGGTGCCAAATAAGTTATCCAGTATCCTTAGCAGGTGAACTGGGGTGGAAGTGGGAGAGTAGACTGGTATATGGCTTCCAGTTGAGACAGCAGGAGATCTCAAAGTCTTCATTAACCTCAAATATAGACTAGACTAAGAATGTTTCAGATGAAATTTTGGAGAATTAAAGCCATTGATTACTAATGAGATGAGTATCCAATATAGATGAGATAATCTGTTCCTTAGTTTACGAGAGAAAAAATGGCTCATAGATAATTAGCAGTGCAGTGCATACTGAGCAGCTGAAGGTGAACAAGAAGTAGTAACTAATAAACATAGCAAGCTAGAAATTTTTTTTGTGTACCTGTCCAGATCCACTCTTTGTCCTTTTCTGCCCTGTTTTGTACTACAGGATCCTGACTTTTGCTCACTTTTTTACCTGCAGCCTGTTGATTCCTGGCTTCCCTTTGCCTTAATCCAATGGGATTCACTCACAGGACATTAAAACATGAAAGAAAAAAACAGGTGGTTTGCTTATTCCCTTGGGGTCACTAGGGCCTATAGTTTGGCAATGACCCCAATCTTCCATCTAAGACCAGAGCTCCTGCATCATGGCTGCTGTTTCAAGGCTAAAGCTCTCAGCAGATATAGATTATTGCTTTCTCCTTTTGCTTCTTCAAACCTAAGGAGTATTAAGGTGTAGACATTTTTAATAATCTCTGAATTGTTTACCATTACTTCTTGGTTCCTTTAACCTTATTCTCACTTTTGTTTACAGTTCCAACATTGAAATTCAAGAGATCTCATGTTTCCTTTCAAGTCCCTGTATATAATAGTTCCTGGCATAAGGAAGGTAAGTTATCATTTTATACTTTGAATAATTTTCTCTTAAAAATATTGGTATAATTGGAAAGTTTCTTTTCAATACCAGTTTTATAACTGAAAATTTTTCTTTATGCTTAAAAAAATGATCATACCAAAACATTAGTGTTTTATTTCTGTGGAAGTATTCATCATGAAGATATTAACTAGTGATATAATTGAACTGTTTAATAATAAAAAAAGAGCCAATGTTGTTTCATATATCTTACTTTTTTGCTCTCCTGAAATAGATTTGGAGTAAAATTTTCCATATATCTTATGTCAAAAAAAATACTATTTTATAACACTTTACATTTTATCATTTTTGGTCATGTATTCAATTATCATCCTTTCTACACCTCTAGAAATAGAAATTATTACCTATATTCTGGAGGATGAGAAAAGTTAGGAGACTTGTCTTATAATAACTGGTAAAAGTGGGACTCAAATAGCAATAGTAGTTTTGATTCCTCCTATAATATGCTATAATTTCCAGTTGCGACTTTTTTTAGATGTTGACATTGGAGAAAGTTCAATTAAACAGTGGCTAAGATGTTAAGAAATATTAAGCCTACCTGAGGGGCAAGCTGTGTAGACTTTAAGACCATTTTTCATGTTGAGTATAAAGGCAAACCAAAATTATTCTTGGGAATGATTTCATGATGTCTGCTTCCTTAAATAAATGTCAATTCTTTCTTGGTGTCCTGAAGAGGCACTTAAACTCCAAATGTTCCTCCAAAGTTCAAATGACAAATGTATGCCATCTGGAAACTGCAATTAAGGACTTTAAAATATATCTAAAAGGTTACTTCTCATTTACTCTTAGGATATAGGAAGCAGGAAAAAGTGTTCCTTCAAATCTAACAACCAGTAAGAAACAGATAATCTCAAAATCAAAATTTGTCTTGAACCCATCAGAGACTTAAGGTTGCAGGACACCCAAATAGCCTTAGAGGTACCTGCCTTTGGTTAGATGAGAAAACTGGCACAATTGTGACACCAAAACACACTGGGCTGCAATGCAAATGAATAAGAATTCAGATTTTTTTTTTCATTAATTGCTAACAGCTAAATATTGTCTTTCATGATAGTACAGAACCTGAGGGAGCCAAAGACACAAACAGGGTTTGCGCCACTCACAGGTTCTACTTCATGGACTTTCACTGGCTACTCATAAGAAATATGAGTGTAGGATGCAGAGTCAGACAGTGTTTCTCAGTGGTACAGGTCTGGGAGAGGAAGATGTGCTTGTGTGGAAAAGACAGGAACTCTGCTCAAACCTTTTCCCCGAAAGGAAAAACAAAAAAAAAAAAAAAAAAAAAAAAAACAACAACAACAAAAAAAAGGAGGCCATCTGGGTGGTTCATTGGTTGAGCATCTGCTTTTAGCATTGGTTGAGCATCTGCTTTTAGCTCAGGTCATGATTCCAGGGTCCTGGGAGGGAATCGCACATCAGGCTACCCGTGGGGAGCCTGCTTCTCCCTCTGTCTATTTCTCTGCCTCTCTCTGTGTCTCTCACGAATAAATAAATTTAAAAAATTTAAAAAAAAAAAGGAAAGGAAGGAAGGAGAGAAGGATGAAAGGAATGAAGGACGATAAAAGAAAAGAAATGAAAACTCTTACGCCCTTGAGTGTGGAACTGCAAACTTTTTCTCATGGGCAAAGATCAAGAACCACTGTTGTTGAGGGAAGGAAAAGATGAAGTGACGGGATACGGGAACCTGTAACCCCTGGAACAGACAATAAATTGTCCTGAACCCAGATGATTAGTGATAACACAGCACTGCAAAAGGGGCAGATCACTGAAAAGGGCCTATCTCTGAGACTTAAAAACATTAAATCTGCCTAAGACCGTCTAGACCAGAACGTAAAAAAAAAAAATGAAAAACTTCCTCACTGTCCAGCAAACTCTCTGAAATAAAGATTTAGGAGAAGGGACCATGGGACCATGCCAGTTTCCAGGCAGTGTGTTTACCTTTCTGTTTGTCTATCTCATAATTTTTAGTTGAAAGACTGTCAGCAAGAGAGACTAACTCTTGATTTCTTGATTTCAACTCAGACTCATAATCTCAGGGTCTTGAGTTCAAGATCTGCATCAGGCTCTTCTGGACATGGACCCTGCTTAAGATTGTCATTCTCCTTCTGCCTCCCCCACCCACCACATTCTCTCTCTCTCTCTCTAAAAAAAAAAAAAAAAAAAAAAAAAAAAGGAGAAAGAAGTTCCTATTTGTGCAAAATTCTAATATTTCTTAAAAGTAGTTTTTTTGAAATAGAATCTCTTCATAATAAACAAATGGTTCATAATTTTAAAACTAGAATGGAAGCAGTCAGAGATTGCTGCATTATCATTCTGACTTATAGGTAAAGAAAAACATAGATCTGAATATAAATATTTTATATTAAAAAGAATTCCTTGGCATAAATTGTTATTTTGAAAAAATAAGAAAGATATGGGGGAAAGGCCATTGAATATTGAACTTTATGTCATAATTTCCTTGCTCTTCTCATGAGAACTAAATGGCAGACAACTACTTGTATTCCTCCTACAGTTTTCATCATAAGGGTGTAGACACAGGGATGCTGAGTAAGCCCCGAGGCCCTCCTAACTGGCTATACAGCATGCCTGCATAAAGGATGACCAAAGATAGGCTAAGAAAGTATGTCCATTGATTTTTACGCAAGCATTTCCTAATAGTTTAAGTATTCACATTTCAGTAGTGAAAGGGAAATAATGCTATTATTACAAAATTAATTTAATAAAATTTAATTAATTTTAATATAAAAATACTACTTGATAGAATCAAAGAAAGAGATGTTGAAAAATAATAGTGAGAGAGGATAATATCCTTGTCTTGTTCCTGATCTTAGCAGAAAAGCTTCAGGTTTCTCACAATTAAGTATGATGTTACTTGTAGGTTTTTATAGTCTTTACCAAGTATAGAAAGTTTCCCTCCATTCCTAGTTTACTGAGACTTTTTGTCATAAACGTGTGTTTGATTTTTGCCAAATGCTTTTAATGCAACTACTGATATGATCATGTAGTTTTTCTGTTTTAACCTGTTGATATGACAGATTACCTTAACTGATTTATAAATGTTGAACGATCTTTGCATATCTGGATAAATCACATTGGTAATGGCATGTGATTCTTTTTATAAATTTTTGGAATTGATTTGATAATATTTGGTTGAGGATTTTTGCATCTATAATCATGAAAGAAATTAGTCTTTCTATTAGCAGTTTCTTTTTTGTGTAATGTATTTCTTTGGTTTTGTTTTACAGTAATGCTGGCCTCAGAATAAGAAAGCAAGTATTCTCTCCACTTCTATCCCCTAAAAGGGATTATAAAAGAGAACTGGTTTCATTTCTTCTTTAAATATTTAAAGAAGAATTCACTAGTGAGCCCATCTGGCCTTGGTGCTCTCTCTTTAGGGAGATTAATTATTGTTTCAATCTCTTTAAGAGCTATAGACATATTCAGATTGTCTATTTCTTTTATGTGAATTTTGGTAGTTTATGACTTTTAAGAAACTGGTCTATTTCATCCAAGTTATTTACTTTGTTGGCAGAGAGTTGCTCAGAGCATGTCTTCATTACCCATTTAATGTCCATGGAGTATACTGAGGTCTCTTCTTTCATTTATGCCAATAATATATATATTCTCTCTTTTTTTTCTTAGCCTGGATAGACACACACTTATTTTATTAATGATTTCAAAAAGCCAACTTTTGGTTTTGTTGAATATATTATAGATTTTCTGTTTTCAACTGCACTAATTTCTGCTCTAATTCTTATTGTTTATTTTCTTCTACTTACATTTAATTTGCTCTTCTTTTTCTAGTTTCCTAAGTTGGAAATTTAAGATCATTGACTTTAGATCTCTCTTCTTTTATAATACATGCGTTCTATGCCATAAATTTTCCTCTAAGCACTCCTTTTGCTGTATCCCACAAGTTGTGACAAATTGTGTTTTTATTTTCAATTAGTTCAAACTATTTTTTTATTTTTCTTGAGATTTATTCTTTGAACCATGTGTTATTAAGAAATATGTTGTTTGATCTCCACATATTTGGGGATTTTTCCAGCTATCTTTCTGTTACTTATTTCTAGTTTAATTGCATTGTGGATTTCAGTCATACATGAAATTTAAGAAACAAAACAAGCAAAGGGAAAAAAGGAGAGGTAGGCAAACCAAGAAACAGACTCTTAACTATAGAGGACAAATTGATGGTTATCAGGGAGGTGGTGGGTGTGAGGATGGGTGAAATAGGTGATAGGGATTAAGGAGTACACTTGTGATAAGCACTGGTCTTGTATGAAAGTGCTAAATCACTATATTGTACACCTGAAACTAATATTACACTGTATGTTAAATAATTGGAATTTAAACAAAGATTTTAAAAATAAATAAAAATAGGTATGGTATTATTTCTCTTTTTTAATTTGTTAAGGTGTGATTTATGACCCATTATATAGTCTATTATGGTGAATGTTCCATATGAGCTTGAGAATGTATGAGCAAGATACATTTTGCTATTGTTGGATGAAGTAGACTATAGATGTACATTATATCTAGTTGACTTATGGTGTTATTGAGTGCAATTGTGTCCCTACTGATTTTCTGGCTGCTGGGTTTGTCCATTTCTGATAGAGGGCTGTTGAACTCTGCTAGCGAATTAATATTTTTCTCTTTGCAGCTCAGTTTTTGACTCACAAAGATTAACACTCCGGTGTGTATATGCATATTAAGGATTATTAATTTTTCTAAAGAATTGACCTATTTATCATTATGTAATGTCCCTGATTACTTTATGTCCCTTATAATTTTCCTTGCTTTGAAGTCTGCACTGTCTGAAGTTAACATAGCTACTTCTGCTTTCTTTTGATCAGTGTTAGCATGACATATTTTTCCCCACCTATTTATTTTTAATTTATATGGTTTTTTTAATTTATTTAAAGTAGGTTTCTTGGGACTCCTGGGTGGCTCAGTAGTTGAGTATATGCTTTTGGCTCAGGGAATGATCCTGGAGTCCTGGGATTGAGTCCCACATCAGGTTCCCTGCATGGAGCCTGCTTCTCTCTCTGCTTATGTCTCTGCCTCTCTCTCTATGTCTCTCATGAATAAATAAATAAAATCTTAAAAAATAAAGTAAGTTTCTTATAGACAACATATAGTTGGGTATTGTTTTGTGAACCACTCTGAAAACTTCTGTCTTTTAATTCATGCATTTAGATCATTGACATTCAAAGTAATTATTGGATATATTTAGATTACTATCAATCATATTTATTATTGTTTTCTGTTTGTTGCTTTTTCATTTGCTCTTATTTTGCCTTCTATTTTTTTCTGCTTTGTGAGGTTTTAATCAAGCATTTTATATAATTTTCTCTCCTTTCTTCACATATTGCTTTTATTTATTTATTCTACTCTTTATAGTGATGTAGAGTTTGCAATACACATTTGCAACTAATGCAAGTCTACATTAAAATAATGCTATATTACTTCAAGGGTAGTGTCAGTACGTTACAATAATAGATAATCTTAACTTCTATTTTTTGAGTCATTGCTTCTCTCATTTCACTTATATATAGCACACAGAAGCATATAAAAATAACAACAATGTATTTAATTATATATGCTTATATATGTAGGGTATATATAAGAAAAATAAAAAATTTTTATTTTACCTTCACTTAGTCCTTCTTTAATTATTTTTCTTTATAGACCTGAGGTTGTTGCCTATATGCTTTTCCTTCTCTCTAAAATACTTCATTTAATATTTCTTACTAGGTATGTCTACTGGCAAAACTTCTCTTGAATTATGTTTATCTGAAAAGTATTTACTTCTCCTTTATTTTTGATGGAAAAATTTCCAGAGTATAGAATTTTAGGTTTTTTGTTTCTTCTGTCGACACTTCAAATATACACTCTACTCTTTTCTTGCTTGCATGGTTTCTCAGGGGAAGTAAGATCCAACTGTCATCTGTGTTTCTCTTTAAGCATTTTACCCCCAAAATAAATCATCCAGTTAAGAAATAGGCAGAAAATATGAACAGACAATTTTCCACAAAGAAGACATACATATACCTAACAGACACATGAAAAGATCTTCAACATTACTCATCATCAGGAAAATACAATCAAAACAATGATGAGATACCACCTCATTTATCAGAATGGCTAAAATTAGCAACATAGGAACTAACAGATGTTGGATGTGAAGAAAGGGGAACCGTCTTACACTCTTGATGAATGCAAACTGGTACAGCCACTCTGGAAATCACTATGGATGTTCCTCAAAATATTACAAGTAGAGGAGGGGCAAGACGGCGAAAGAGTAGGGTCCCCAGGTCACCTGTCCCCACCAAATTACCTAGATAACCTTCTAATCATAGTGAAAATCTACGAATTTGGCCTGAGATTTAAAGAGAGACCAGCTGGAATGCTGCAGTGAGAAGAGTTGGCGCTTCTATCAAGGTGGGAAGACGGGGAAAAAGAAATAAAGACACAAAAGGCCTCTAAGGGGGAGGGACCCGCGAGGAGCCGGGCTGAGGCTGGGGCGAGTGTCCCCAGGACAGGAGAGCCCCGTCCCGGAGAAGCAGGAGCTGCACCAACCTTCCTGGGCGGAAAGGGGCCCACAGGGAGGTGGAGCAGGACCCAGGAGGGTGGGGATGCCCTCGGGCTCCTGGGGACACTAATAGGCACCTGCGCCCTGGGGATTGCGCCGAGCACCCTAAGGGCTGCAGCTCGCATGGGGGACCCGGAGCAGCTCGAGGGGCTCGGGCGGCAGCTCCGCGGAGGGGGTTGCGGGGCGGGAGCGAATCCAACAGCGCAGGCCCCGGAGCACAGGGCCCTGGGACACAGCCCAGGATCCGGCCTCCCCCGGGACAGGCAGAGGCCGGGAGGGCCCAGGACAGAGAGGACGCTCCTGCCTGGAGCTGAGCAGATCAGCGGCCCCGCCCGGGAGCCCCCAGGCCCTGCAGAAGGAGAGCCCCGGAGCTACTGCGGGGGCTGACTCCAGGGTCCCAGAGCTGCCCCCGCCACTGTGGCTTCCTCCCGGGGCCTCACGGGGTGAACAACCCCCACTGAGCCCTGCACCAGGCAGGGGCAGAGCAGCTCCCCCAAGTGCTAACACCTGAGAATCCGCACAGCAGGCCCCTCGCCCAGAGGACCAGCTAGACAGACCAGTTCCAGGGGAAGTCAAGGGACTTAAAGTATACAGGATCAGAGGATAATCCCCCGTGGTTTTTTTTGTTTTGTTTTGTTCTTTTTTTTTTTTTTTTTTTTGGTTTCTGTTAGTTTCCCCCACCCCCTTTTTTCCCTTTCTTTCTTTTTCTTTCTCTTTTTCTTCTCTTGTTTTTCTTTTTTTTCGTCCTTTTTCTTTTTCTTTTCTTTCCTTCTTTCTCTCCTTTCTTTTTCTCCTTTTCCCAATACAATTTGTTTTTGGCCACTCTGCACTGAGCAAAATGACTAGAAGGAAAACCTCACCTCAAAAGAAAGAATCAGAAACAGTCCTCTCTCCCACAGAGTTACAAAATCTGGATTACAATTCAATGTCAGAAAGCCAATTCAGAAGCACTATTATACAGCTACTGGCGGTTCTAGAAAAAAGCATAAACCATTCTAGAGATTTCATGATTGTACATTTTAGATCTAATCAGGCTGAAATTAAAAATCAATTAAATGAGATTAAATCCAAACTGCAGGTCCTAATGATGAGGGTTAATGAGGCAGAAGAAAGAGTGAGTGACATAGAAGACAAGTTGATGGCAAGGAAGGTATCTGAGGAAAAAAAAAAGAGAAAAACAATTAATAGACGATGAGGAAAGGTTAATGGAAATAAATGATAGCCTGAGAAGGAAAATCTATGTATAATTGGGGTTCCAGAGAGCCCTGAAGGGATGGAGGGTTAGAAAGTATATTTGAACAAAACATAGGTGGAAATTTCCCTAATATGGGAAGGGAAACAGGCATTTAGATCCAGAAGATAGAAGCCCCTCCCAATCAATAAAAAAATGTTCAACACCTCAAATTTAACAGTGAAATTTGCAATTTTGAAAGATAAAGAGAAAATCCTTAAAGCAGCAAGAGACAAGAGATTCTTAACTTATCTGAGGAGAAATATCACATTAGCAACAGACTGCTCCACAGAAACCTAGCAGGCCAGAAAGGGCTGGCAGGTTATATTCAGGTTACTAAATGAGAGGAACATGCAGCCAAGAATACTTTATCCAGCAAGAGTCACTCAGAATAGAAGGAGAAATAAAGAGATTTCAAAACAGGCAGAAGCTGAAAGAATATGTGACCACCAAGCCAGCTCTGCAAGAAATATTAAGGGGGACTCTGTAAAAGAAAGAGGGAGCCCAAAGAAATAATCCACAAAAACAGGGACTGAGCAGGTATTAAAATGACACTAAATTCATACCTTTCAATAGTTACTGTGAACGTGAATGGGCTAAATGATCCCATCAAAAGACACAGGGTTTCAGACTGAATAGAAAATGAAGACCCGGGGATTCCTGGGTGGCTCAGCAGTTTAGTGCCTGCCTTTGGCCCAGGGCATGATCCTGGAGTCCCGGGATTGAGTCCTGCTTCGGGGTCCCAGCATGGAGCCTGCTTATCCCTCTGCCTGTGCCTCTGTCTCTCTCTCTCTCTCTCTCTATGTCTATCTATAATAAATAAATAAATAAATAAATAAATAAATAAATAAATAATAAATAAGTAAATAAATAAATAGATAAGTAAATAAAATTTAAAAAAGAAAAGAAAAGCAAGACCCATCTATTTGCTGTCTACAAGAGACTCATTTTAGGCCTAAGGACACTTCTAGCCTGAAAATGAAGGGGTAGAGAGTACCATTTACCATTCAAATGGTCCTCAAAAGAAAGCTGGGAGCCATACTCATATCAGGTAAATTAAAGTTTATCCCAAAGACTATAGTAAGAGATGAAGAGGGACCCTATACTTCCTTACATACTTAAGTATGTAAGTATACATACTTAAAGAATCTGACAAGGAAACATAACAATCATGGATATTTATGCCCCTAATATGAAAGCTGCCAAGTGTATCAATCAATTAATAACCAAAGTAAACACGTACTCAGATAATAATATACTAATAGTAGGAGACTTCAACATGGCACTTTCTGCAAATGACAGATCTTCTAAGCATAGCATCACCAAAGAAACAAGGGCTTTAAATGATGCACTGGACCAGATAGATTTCATAGATATATACAGAACTTTCCATCTAAATGCAACTGAATACACATTCTTCTCAAGTGCACATGGAACTTTCTCCAGAATAGACCACATACTGGGTCATCAATCAGGTGTCAACTGATACCAAAAGACTAGGATTGTCCCCTGCATATTTTCAGACCACAATGCTTTGAAACTAGAATTCAATCACAAGAAGAAATTTGTAAGAAACTCAAACACGTAGAGGTTAAGTAGCATCCTATTAGAAGATGAGTGGGTCAACCAGGAAATCAGAGAATAATTAAAAAGATTCATGGAAACTAATGAAAATTAAGATACAACCATTAAAAATCTTTGGGATACAGCAAAAGCAGTCCTGAGAAGGAAATACATCACAATATGAGCCTCTCTCAAAAAATTGAGAAAAAAACTCAAATACAGAAGCTAATCTCGCACCTAAGGGAACTGGAGAAAGAACAGCAAGTAAAACCTACACCAAACAGAAGAAGAGAGGTAATAAAAATTCAAGCAGAACTCAATGAAATAGAGACCAGAAGAACTGTAGAATAGATCAACAAAACCAGGAGTTAGTTCTTTGAAAGAATTAATAAGATAGATAAACCCTTAGCCAGCCTTATTAAAAACAAAAGAGAAAAGACCCAAATTAAAAATATCATGAATGAAAGAGGAGAGATCACCACCAATACCAAGGAAATAAAAACGATTATAAAAACATATTATGAGCAGATATACACCAATAAATTAGGCAATCTAAAGAAATGGATCCATTTCTAGAAAGCCAAAAATTACCAAAACTTGAACAGGAATAAATTGAAAACCCGAATAGGCCAATAATCAGTGAGGAAATTGAAGCAGTTGTCAAAAACCTCTCAAGACACAAAGGTCCTGGGACACATGGCTTCCCAGGGGAATTCTATCAAACGTTTAAGGAAGAAACAATATCTATTCTACTAAAGCTTCTCTGAAGAATAGAAAGGGATGGAGCTTCCAAAATTTTTTATGAGGCCATCATCACCTTGATTTCAAAAGACACCACCAAAAAGGACAATTATAGACCAATATCCCTGATGAACATGGGTGCAAAAATTCTCAACAAGATACTAGCCAATAGGATGCAACATTACATTAAGAGGATTATTCACCATGACCAAGTGGAATTTATCCCCAAGATGCAAGGTTGGTTCAACACTCATAAAACAATCAATGGGATAGATCACATCAAGAAGAAAAAAAAACAAGAATATGATCCTCTCAATAGATGCAGAGAAAGCATTTGACAAAATACAGCATCCATTCCTGATCAAAACAAGAATATGATCCTCTCAATAGATGCAGAGAAAGCATTTGACAAAATACAGCATCCATTCCTGATTCAGAGTGTAGGGATAGAGGGAACATTCCTCAGCATCTTAAAAGTCATCTATGAAAAGCCCACAGCAAATATCATTCTCCATGGAGAAAAACTAAGAACCTTTCCCCCAAGATCAGGAACATGACAGGGATTCCACTCTCACCACTGCTATTCAACATAGTACTAGAAGTCCTAGCCTCAGCAATCAGGCAACAAAAAAATTAAAAGACATTCAAATTGGCAAGGAAGAAGTCAAACTCTCCCTCTTGCAGATGACCTGATACTATACATAGAAAACCCAAGATTGCTAGAACTCATACAGCAATTTGGCAGTGTGGCAGGATACAAAATCAGTGCACAGAAATCAGTGGCATTTCTATACACCAACAATGAGACTGAAGAAAGAAAAACCAAGGAATCCATCCTATTTATAATGGCACTCAAAACCCTAAATACCTAGGAATAAACCTAACCAAAGAGGTAAAGAATCTATACCCTAAAACCTATAGAACACTTCTGAAAGAAATTGAGGAAGACACAACGAGATGGAAAAACATTCCATGTTCATGGGTTGGAAGAATTAATATTGTTAAAATGTATATGTTACCCAGGGCAATGTATTCATTCAATGCAATCCTTATCAAAATCCTTGGATTCAAGCTCAAGAGGTATGGAATCAGAAAAGACCTTAATAGCCAGGGGAATATTGTAAAAGAAAACCAGAGCTGGGGTATCACAATGCCATATTTCAAGTTGTACTACAAAGCTGTGATCATCAAGATACTGTGGTAGTGGCCCAAAAAGAGACACACAGATCAATGGAACAAAATAGAGAACCCAGAACAGGGTCCTCAACTCTATGGTCAGCTAATACTCGACAAAGCAGGAAAGACTATCCACTGGAAAAAAGTCTCTTCAATAAATGGTGCTGGGAAAATTGGACAGTCACGTGCAGAAGAATGAAACTAGACCATTCTGTTACATCAGACACAAGGATACACTCAAAATGGATGAAAGATCTAAATGTGAGACAAGAATCTATCGGAATCTAGAAAAGAGCACAGGCAACACATTTTGTGAACTTGGCCACGGGAACTTCTTGCAAAATACATCTCTGAAGGCAAGGGAAACAAAAGCAAAAATGAACTAATGGGACTTAATCTAGATAAAAAGCTTCAGCACAGCAAAAGAAACAGTCAACAAAATAAAATACAACCTACAGAAAGGGAGAAGATATTTGCAAATGACATATCAGATAAAGGGCCAGTATCCAAGATCTATAAAGAACTTCTTAAACTCAACACCAAAGAAACAAACAATCCAATCATGAACTGGGCAAAAGACATGAAGGGAAATCTCACAGAGGAAGACATGAACATGGGCAACATGCACATGAGAAAATGCTCTGCATCACTTGCCATCAGGGAAATGCAAATCAAAACCACAATGAGATACCACCTCACACCAGTGAGAATGGGGAACATTAACAAGGCAGGAAACCACAAATATTGGAGAGGATGTGGAGAAAAGGGAACCCTCTTGCACTATTGGTGGGAATGTGAACTGGTGCAGCCACTCTGGAAAACTGTGTGGAGGTTCCTCAAAGAGTTAAAAATAGACCTGCCCTAGACCCAGCAACTGCACTGTTGGTGATTTACCCCAAAGATTCAGATGCAATGAAATGCCGAGACACCTGCACCCCGATGTTTCTAGCAGCAATGTCCACAATAGCCAAACTGTGGAAGGAGCCTCGGTGTCCATCGAAAGATGAATGGATAGAGAAGATGTGGTTTATGTATCCAATGGAATATCACTCAGCCATTAGAAACGACAAATACCCACCATTAGCTTCGACGTGGATGGAACTAGAGGGTATTATGCTGAGCGCAGTAAGTCAATTGGAGAAGGACAAATAGTGTATATTCTCATTCATTTGGGGAATATAAATAATAGTGAAAGGGAATATAAGGGAAGGGAGAAGAAATATGTGGGAAATATCAGAAAGGGAGACAAAACATAGACTCCTAACTCTGGGAAACGAACTAGGGTGGGTGGAAGGGAAGGAGGGAGGGGGTGGGGGTGAATGGGTAATGGGCACTGAGGGGGGCACTTGACAGGATGAGCACTGGGTGTTATTCTGTATGTTGGCTAATTGAATACCAATAAAAAATAAATTTATTATAAAAAATTTACAAATAGAACTACCCTGTGATCCATCAATTGTACAACTGGATATTTACCTAAAAGATACAAAAATACTGATGCAAAGGAGAACATGTACCATGATGTTTATAGCAGCATTATCAGCAATATCCAAATTATGGAAAGAATTGCAATGTCCATCAACTGGATGAATGGATAAAGAAGAGGTGGTATGCACACACACACACACACACACACACACAGGAATATTACTCAGCCATAAAAAATTAAATCTTGTTATTTGCAATGATGTGGATGGATGTAGAGTGTACTATGGTAGGCCAAAAAACAGTCAGACAGAGAAAGATAAATACCATATGATTTCACCCACATGTGAAATTTAAGAAATAAAACAGATGAAAATAGAGGAAGGAGGAAAAAAGAGAGAAACAAATCCTAAGAGACTCTTAACTGTGGAGAACAAACTGAGGGTAGATGAAGGGAGGTTGGATGGGAGATGGGCTAAATGGGGATGGGTATTAAGGAGGGCACTTGTGATGAGCAGTGGGTGTTGTATGTAAGTGATGAATTATTAAATTCTACTGAAACCAATATTACCCTATATGTTAACTAACTAGAATTTAAATAAAACTTGAAACAAAAATAGATATGCTCTCTAAGCATCCTAGATCTGAAGTTTGTTTCTGAGATTGATTTAGGGAAGTTTGCAGTCATTATTTTTTTTTTTAAATTCTCCTCTTTCTGTCATCTTCCTTATAATATTCGTATTCTATGCATGTCACATCTTTTGTAGTTCCACAGTATTTGGATATCCTGTTCTATTTTTTTCCTTCATTATTTGTTTTATTTGCTTTTCAGTTTTGGAGATTTTTAATAAGATATCCTCAAGCCCAGAGATTCTTGCCTTAGTTGTGTCCAATTACTAATGAACTAACGCATCAAAGGCAGTCTTCATTTCTTTACAGTGTTTTTTAGCTCCAGCATTTCTTTCTGTTTTTTCCCCTAAAATTTCTATTCTCTGCTTTTACTGCCCATTTGTTCTTGCAAGATATCTACTTTATCCATTAGAGCCCTCAGCATATTAATCAAAGTTGTTTTAAACTACTGGTTTGACAATTCAAATATCTTTGCCATATCTGCTTTTGATGCTTGCTTTGTCTCCTAAAATTCAGATTTTTATTTTTGGTATGCCTTGTAATTTTTTCTTGATAGCTAGGCATTATGTACTAGGTAAAAGAAACTGCTGGGCTTTTAGTAACATAGTAAGATGTTGGATGAGGGAAAGCACCCTATAGTTCTAAGAATAGATTTTAGTCTTTTAGGGAACCTATGCTTCTGAACTGTGAACTTCACAAAAATTTCTCAGTTTCTGATTCTCCCTTACATGGAAAAGAATGCTTAGTGTGGGATGGAGTTAGGAATTTCCCTTTTCCCATTCAGGACGCTAGAGCTGAATGAAGTTGGATAGTTCCCTTTCCCCAGGTCAATTATTTTTTTATAAAACTCCAGCAGAATAGGCTCTGGTTAACTAGTTTTCCCCAAGGGCAGGCCTTATTAAGAACAGAGTACTCTAGGGTATTTAGAAATGATTCTTTCCCTTCCCTCTGCCAGGACATGAGGGGATTTTCCCCACATATATACTGCAAGAACCTGATAGAGCTCTTGGAAATAAATCTCATAAAGTTGGGCAGGCCGGGAGGCTCAGCAGTTTAGCACTGCCTTCAGCCCAGGGCCTGATCCTGGAGACCCGGGATCGAGTCCCATGTCAGGCTCCCTCCATGGAGCCTGTTTCTCCCTCTGCCTGTGTCTCTGCCTCTCTCTCTCTCTCTCATTCTGTGTCTCTCATGAATAAATAAATAAAATCTTTAAAAAAAATCTCATAAAATTGTGGGGCCCTCTCTTACTGGGTCCCCTTGTGTTTTTAACTTTCAGAGTTGTCAACATTGAGCCTCAACTAATCCGTAAATTATAGTTCAGGTTTTCCTACCCAATCTAACACTGTTTCTACGGAGATTTCTGCTAGTGAGTCTTCATTCTGGTAAGCCACAAAGCCACGAATCCCTGTATTTGCCTGACTTTCTCTCTGTTGGTGGAGGCCATGGTTTGCCTTGTGTCCTTATCTCTCTGTAGATCCTAAGAAGTTGATCTTTCAGTATATTCAGATTTTTACTTGTTGTTAGAGTTGAATGGCAACTTCCAAGCTCCTTATATGTAGAACCAGAAACCAAAAGTTTTCAATATAGTCATTTTTCAAATAAAATATTTAAATATTCATAATGCAAATTCTAAATTTTTTAATTAAACAGCATGGCAAATAACAAAAATTTTATCATTATTCTCATGAAGAGTAAGAGAATTATCAAAACCAGATTTTGAAAAGTAATAGGATGACAGTTGCTTTATAAGGAAAGATATGTATGTTGATGCTCCTATCTATGCTCTGAATTTCAATGGAAATACAACTGGTAGTATAGGTCTCCATCAGTTTCACTAAGAGGGCCTTTCTGTAGTCACTCCTGCCAAACTAAATATTCACTGAATCTCTTTCCATTTTGGGAGATAAAAAAAATCACAGCACAGAACATGAAATGCCTCAGCAATGTTAAAGTGATTCACTTCTGCTAGATTCAAAATTGCCATTTGCCAGCACTTTGGTAAAATGAAAAATAAAAATAATAATAAAATAAAAAAGACTTTTTAAGGCTGTATCATATTGAAACAACTTTTACAAATCTGTATGTCACAGTCAAGATTAGCCTTGTGGATCAGTTATAAAGGGTCAAAATTGCTTACATAATGACTTTTCAGTGAAGTGAATAATCACTACCCCCTGCAAACCAATTATAATTTTATAACTTAGAATATTCAAAATACCATATAATAAAGGATTGTCATGCTGTTAGAAAGGCTACTTTAAAATATATTGCATTGCATCCCCACTTTGGATAAGCTAATAAAACTTTAAAGGTGATGTAATATTCACATCCTCTGATTGAATTAAGTGTTTCCAATTGACTCAAAACAAACTGAAAATTTAGGTACACTCTTAACTCTACTAATAATAAAGCAGTCTTAAGTCCATAAATTAAAGATATATGTGTATGCTTTCTACAATTGAGAGTTAAAACATACAGGCAAAAAGTCTCCTAAAAACCTATCATAAGATCTAATGCTTTGTGAGAAAAACAAGAATCTGGAGAATATAGTGTCTCTCAACTTAGTGAAAAATGTACATTTTCCCCAAAATTTTGCTATCATGATTGACTACTTTGGTAATTCATAATTCTAATCAGCAATATTCTAAAGGGAAGATTAAATTAAATGAGGCTTCTATTCTAATGACAGAATTAATCTAGGACAAAATTTTTAACTGGTAGGACTTAGCCTAAGGGTTTTTAGTTTAGTTTATTTTTTTTTTTAAATTTCTGTTCCAGCTGTCTTTAGTTGACACAGCTTATTTTCTGGATAACCAATACCTAGGTTATATGCAGGACAAGTTCAATGCAGTGCTACAACTATTCAACTAGGATTTGGCTTCTGCAAGCAGTGCAATATTTAAGCCCTATTTGTCCTCTCTTCCACCCAAACTTATTTTACTTTACTTTCCCTATCCAAGATTAAATGTAAATTCCTTTTCTTCAAATCTTTGTGGTCTATTATCAAAAGAAAAGTTCCTTTCTTGATAACATAACTTCTTTTTTGCAGATAGCACTGTCTGTATCATACTTGAGTTTGCATACTTATGTTTGCATCATATCCTCCAAGAGATAGGGATGGTGTCTTTGTGTCCATCATAGTACTGAGCACAAGATTCTCTACATATTAGGGTCCATAAATGTTATTAGAAAGTAGTTTTTAAAAAAACAAAAAATGATTAATTTGTCTTTCTTTGTGCTTCTGTTTTAAGTGGGGTGAAAAAAAATCATTTGGGCCTGGACTTGAAGAAATTCTGAGATAGTTATACCAGGTGGAAGAAATAGCTAGCAGCTGGGAGAAAGAAATTAGAAATAATTAAGGTCAGCATATTAACTTTTTATTATCCTTCCTTTATAATTCCCTTAAGGTTTTTATTAAAAAAAATCATCTCTTTGATATTTCCACCTATTCATCTATAGTTTCTGATGTGTAAGCTCTAGATTCCATTGCTGGATTGAGATAGGTTACACCCATGATATAATTGTAACCCACACAGAAGGGAACCCACCAAACTGCACTAAATAGTTAGAAATTGATTTTTTTAAGATTTTATTTATCCATTCATGACAGACAGAGAGAAAGAGGCAGAGACACAGGCAGAGAGAGAAGCAGGCTCCATGCAGGGAGCCTGATGCAGGACCCATCCCGGGACTCCAGGACCATGCCCTGGGCCGAAGGCAGGCGCCAAACCACTGAGCCACCCAGGGATCCCTTGAATTCTTAAATTATGAATAATTTATATATAAATGCTACCAAGTGTTTGGTGAGTTATGCACGCTTATTACAATGATAATATTTAGAATAAGAAAATAAATATTAATTTTATTGTCTCACATTCTCCTAATGTGTTTAATCAAAACATATATGATACCTGCACTGATAACCAATGAAATTACAGTGTAGTCTTAAATGCAAGGCAAGGAAGACAGAGGAAGACAGAGAGAAGGTCTTGTTCCTAAATTATTTTCTATCTTGAGATGCAGCCAAGAATTTTGATTTTGTAAGCAATCACCTCACCAGATGTCTTGATATACCCCTGCCATGCCCTTGCTATTCCTTTTCTCAGTGGTGCATGTGCTCACGTGTAGATAATAGATAGGGTACGTTAAGACATGGGTAATATGAACAGGTTTATTTGGCACTGAGCAAACATCTGCTCTACAAAATCAAAATTAATTGCCATCATGAGTTTCCTGTACTAATTTATTGTCATCTATTTAGAAAATATCAATTGTCCTAAATAATGCTAATAGAACACACAGAGGCAAACACATTCATAAGAACTTGAGCCCTTAGTTTTCAGGATCAGAATTCTGTGACATTGAGCTCCAAAACAATTGCATTTCTCATCATTTTCTGATCCCTGGGAGTAAGGTAGGACAAAATAAAAATAAAATCAGAATGAGTGCAAATGTTTCCCTCCAAGTCTTTGCAAAATCTTCAGTGATTCCTCCAGGAACCGCTGGGATGGATCTTAATTACAGAATCCCCTTTTCAATGTCTACTCTAGAACACTGTATGTAGTCATTAATGATGGTGCATTTCAGGCCAATGAATTACTAGTTTCCTCTCCCTGTAAATTCTGCCCTATGAAGAATCATTTTTAGTGTTTTATAATTGTTTGATGAAAGAAATTTCCAGTTTTTCCTCAAAACGTGGCCCTAAGTAAACTAGTTTTATTTCTAAAGATTTTATTAATTTATTTAAGAGAGAAACAGAGAGAACATGAATGGAGGGAGAGGCAGGAGGAGAGGGAGAGGGACAAGCAGACTCTCCAGTGAGCACAGAGCCCAGGACCCTGAGATCAGGACCTGAATGAAAGTCAGACACTTAACCAACTGAGCCACCCAGGGACCCCAAAAGATAAACTGTTAAAAGAAAATAAAAAATGGATTCTAAAAATAAAGGTAAAACTCTCAAAAACATTGGAAAAACTTCAGGTTTCAGTGTCCATTTTTCATGAAATTTAATTCAGTAAGTCTGTTCATAGTATAGAATTCTTAACTTCGGAAATTGTGTCACAGAAATATTTATAAGTCTTATGTGATTCCCTACAAGATTACTTCTGCTACTTTTCTGCTTAACTGCTTATCAGCTAAATACATAATTTGCCTCCCTGCTTAGCCGTGCTTAGTAAATTAAAATCCCAATTCTCCTTATAGTACATTCACTCCAGATGAGTCAACATCTGTACATAAAGGATAGCGACCATTCAGCAAGGATGCTGCTGTTACCTATGGTGAAATACTGAAAATGTCAGCAGGACTTAACACAGAGGTGAGCACTACATTATAAAGGTGAAAACACTCTGAAAATGTTTAAATAAAATGTGTTGTACATGAAACACATTCTATGTTAACCCATATATCTGTTTTAAACCTTTTTTAAAAAGTTTGTTGTGGTACTAGATATAATTATACTGTCCTCCTTACCACCACAGTACCACATCTTTACATACTAATTTTGAATTTTAAAAAACACTTCTTTTCCCTTCATCATTTATATCTTATATCACTCCTGTGAAACTGAAAGGGCTAGCATTAATACCTTTAATTCACATATAAGAAAACTAGAATTACAGGAGCTATTCGGTAGTAGTATTGGGTTTCAAGATATCTTTTTTCCTCATTCCATACAATCTTATTTATAGAATATTATACAACTTTACATACCTTATATTACTCTTCTATTTATCAAATCTGAGCCCCTTACTTGAGTTCCTCTGGCAACTGCATTCTGATTTCTGGAACTTTGAAGAGGGGAGCCAATTTTTTTTTAAAGATTTTATTTATTTGACACATAGAGAGAGATAGAACAACACAGCACAAGGAGGAGGAATGGCAGAGAGAGAAGGAGAGGGGTAAAAGGACTCCCTACTGAGCAGGTAGCCCGACAAGGGGCTCCATCCCAGGACTCTGGGGTCAGCACATGAGCCAAAGATAGGTGCTTAACTGATTGAGCCACCCAGGTGCCCCAGGGGAAGTCAATTTTAAGATAGAAATGTGAGAATAAAGGTATAAATGAGACAGGCCAGATTACAGAATGAAATGAGAGAACATTTTCATTGTGGAAATATGTAGTAAATGAGGGAGGTGCTGCAAAAGTAAACGTGAGACATCTAGTACCATATAGTTTGCTTTTATTTCTTGATATTGGACACAAAACCTTGCCCTAGTAGCTAATTCTCTTTATTTTATTTTTATATTTTTAGCCTCTCAATCAGCAGATACTGAACTTTTCCACTCCAAAACACTCAAACCGTTTACTTACATGCTCTTCCCCAAATTATTTAAAATCAACCTCCCCCACTCCCTTATCTCCTCATACATGCCCTTCTAACTGAGTAATGAGACACTGTCCCAAAGCCTCCTTTGAAGGCTTTCTTTTCCTCTTTCCTGATGAGGAAGCATCCCACATTCAAGTATCCAATTTTCCTTCTATCAGAGAGCATTTTTCAGAGTGGTTTCAAGCAGGATACTGAGCATCACTGACTTGCAAGGAATTATGGTGGCTCTCCACTAGTAAAAGAGAGGTAGGATTGCCCTACAGGGTTTGGATAGGGCACTAGAAAGTGGTCTAATGGGGTAATGATTTAGTGATAGCTCTAATTATAGCACAGCTGACCCCAGCAAATGAGTCTTGAACACAAAGCCATTTAGCAGGAAGTTGCAGGCTTCTCTGATGGCAGAAATAAAAGCTACAAATACAGTGATGTGTAGCTTTTATTTCTCTGAATGTGAGTGTAGGAAGTACCACTAGTCCAAATTTGCTATTATTATTATTATGTATTATTATTATTATTATTGAAAATTTCCAAGAGTGAAAAGTGGCCAGCTTTAAAGATTCCATAACATTAGTGAGCACTGTGATTGAACTGATTATTAAATCAGTTGAAAAGGAAAAGTAAACAGAAAATCATTTTTGGATCTTTGAATGAAATAGAAACAAGACTATTATCATTATTGTTATGGTTATTTTAGAATCTTAGAAGTCCTAGAGTTAATTTTATTCAGAAATTAAGGTTACCTGATTTTTTTTCTCTGTAATTTCAATTATCATCTACATTTCTATAAGGTGACTATATTGTAATTCTTTTAAGAATATTACAAAGTATCATCAAGACCTGAGAAATCAGGAGGATATTTTTTTCCCTATTATATTGTTTAAACCAGTATAATGGACTAGCATGAAGATCTAAAAGGTAACTTAAGATATTTGTGGACCTCAAAGAATGAAGTTTTACATGTTAGGTGTATTAACATTCTAAAGAAGAATATGTTTCTTAGCATGTAGGCTTGGTCAGATATATAAGCACTGAACAAAAGAATTCTCGAGATGAGAGTTCAAAAGTTGTTATTCCCTATTCTAACATCATCAAAGAAAGAAAACTTCAAAAACAGTCTTCCAATGTTTGTTTGTAATTCACAAGGCTCTTCTTGTGGAATGGTTGCAACTGACCATCATAGTTTCATTCAACCAAATATTTTAATTTCCATAACACTCATATTCTCAGGTCGTTTTCACTAAAACCTGCTTATGGTTTGGCTTCCCCCACTAGGTCTCCTCTAAGTAGAAGATATTATGGTTAATTTTTTAAAAGATTTTATTTATTTGAAAGAGAGAACATGAGTTGGGAGTGGGGCAGATGGTAAGAAAGAAGCAGACTCGCCAATGAACAGGGAGTCCAATGTGGGGTTCAATCCCAAGACCCTAGGATCATAATCTGAGCTGAAGTCAGCCGCTTAACTGACTCAGCTACCCACATGCTCCTGGATAATTTGGATAATTTTTTATGATGGTTACATTTCTACTCTTCTTCTTTTTTTTTTTTTTTTTTTTTTTTACTCTTCTTATAATTACATCAGTCATTGGATTTAGGGTCCACCCTTATCCAGTATGCCCTCATCTTAACTGAAGTACATATGCAAAGACCCTATTTCCAAATAAGGTCACATTCTGAGGTCTCAGGTGGACATGGATTTGGAGAAATACAATTTAATGAATTATCTCTTCACTCAGAAATGGCCATAGAGATAGCCAGAATTATTTACTATAATTTATTTCCACAACAAAGAGTAGAGCAAAAAAAGAGAAAGATATAGAAATACCTGTGGCATGTACAATATTACAAGTATCCCTCCTAAGTCGTTACAAGATACAGATGTGAGAATTTATGATAGGTCAAGCTGACCTAAATGACAGGTCTGAATTCCTTAGCTGGACAGCTAGACTCTACTCTGACTTAATTTAGGGGACATACTGAACTAATTCCACTATAGACTGAATGCTTGCTAATTCAGTAAAACAGAATTTGTTAAAAAGGCAATAATGCATAAATAATTGAACCAACAGTGATAGAAAATGAATAATACAATGTTCTCAAACACATTGCCCCAAAATGACAAGCTCAAACTTACCAACAAAAATGTATCTCACAAAAATGGCTCTGAAATAGAACAAGATTAGTGATTCAAAGTCCAAAGAATGAAAAGCAAATCATTTAATTTATTTAAGAGAGATAATCTGGGTGGCTGACGCAGGTAAAATTTCTCTAACACCACCCAAAAGGTGATATTTTACAATCTATAAAGATGCTCTCAACATTTTACTTCAAACAAGTATGAAATGAGTTTAATTGCATGGTTTCTTATAATAACCTAACATAATAAAGATCAAGTAGTGTCTGTGTTAGATACATAAGAATTGTATCACTGTAAGTAAATATACAAACTTCTTTCAGGCTCATTTTTTGCCTCAGTAATTGGGCCTCATAAATTTGCTTTGCATATCTAATAAGGAGATACTTAAACATAGTATGGAGTTTGGCCTGTGGTTATCATTAAATGGTAACCATTTCATTAGAACAAAATCAGCATTTATTAACTTATTATAAAATGTGTATACTCCCAGTGTCCAGAATTATTATTATCTGTCTGTGGAAGTATTTTTATGGACTTAGTAACTTGGGATCTAATTAATAAACAGAGTATTTCAAGATATATAGAAGAAGGATGATATTGAAAAGTATTTCAAATGAGCCCTAATGAAGTCTGGTGAACCATTTTTGCCAAACAACCAAACAGACTTTTTTGCAGCAATACAAAGTTTGAATATACCAGATGCCTTCTCTTTTTATCCTTACCATGTTAGATTAATATTAGAAAACACTAGTTCTTTGGATTACTATTGAGTTTCGAGAAAACCACTAATCTACTAATGTGCTATACCTTCAAATAGACTATAAGTGATTACACTTTATTTTACATTTATTCTTGTTTCAGTTTCCTAAGACAGCTTTATTGTATATATAGGGCTATCACAAAATGTTCTTAGGTTCTCATTTAAAAATAATTCATTGGGACACCTGAGTGACTCAGTGGTTGAGTGTCAGCCTTTGGCTCAGGTCATGATCCTGGGGTTCTGGGATGAGTCCTGCATCAGGGTCCCCTCAAGGCGCCTGCTTCTCCCTCTGCCTATGTCTCTGCCTCTCTCTGTGTGTCTCTCATAAATAAATAAAATCTTTAAAAATAATAATAATTTATTGTGAAAAAAATAATTTATTGTGTTTATTTATATAATACTGACGATATTTAGGTGTTGCCTCCAACTAGTTTCTTTGTAAGCTTTTGGATCACCTTACCATAGCTTGTCCTGACTCCAGCTGGTAAAGAGTAAGACTTAAGTTATCTACGGCATGATAAAGAGTCACCTGGCACTGTAAATTAATGTACAAGCATTTGTGATGATGATGGAGATTTTCTTCTTTTTTTTATTTTTTTTATTTTTAATTTTTTTTGGTTTTATTTTTTTTAAATAAATTTATTTTTTATTGGTCTTCAATTTACCAACATACAGAATAACACCCAGTGCTCATCCCGTCAAGTGCCCCCCTCAGTGCCCGTCACCCATTCACCCCCACCCCCCGTCCTCCTCCCCTTTCACCACCCCTAGTTCGTTTCCCAGAGTTAGGTTTTCTTTCATTCTTGTTATATGTTAAAAATATTTGTTATATTTTTAGCACAGTTAAGAATTTAAAAGGTCATTTTTAATTGTTAATCTTTAGAAAACATAGATGCATGTTTAAAACAGATTAATGACTTGGAGAAAAAATATCATATGCCACTCCAAAAATTTGTCAAAAAAAAGACTAGTTTAAAAGTTGATCTGTCAAATATTTTTAAATTTAATATAAAATGTATACACACACACATATATAATATTGAATATTAATAAACTAAATGAAGGTGCAAAATGGGAAAAATCTTCAATGACATCTATAGAAATTCAGCAAGATATATCAAAAGCGTATGTGAAATGAAGGCATATACTATACTTTTACTTACTAGCTATAATAATTCAACAAGGCAGTGTTTTATGTAAACTCAAATGGCAGATATAGTGCAAAAGACTTGAGAATTTCTGTACCCTTATATTTGTTCTATGTCTTCGGATAGAATATGGCATGTACCTTACGAAGCCCACAGGACTGAAAATCAATTTGAATTGTATATATTCCATTTCCCAAGTGTGTGATCTTGAGTAAGTCATTTATATTCATTTATAACATCACTTTCCTCCTCTGTAATTATAAAATTAAAAAAATTAATAGGGTTACTGTGAGAATTAAAAAGGCACTTTACATAGAACTGACTTATAAACAAAAAACTCAAAATATAATGTTAATATAAGGCATTATTACCATAGCAAAATATAAGGAAATTCTACTGAAGACATACAAAAAGTAAACCTCACCCCACAATTTTTACCTGGTATTTTTCTTTTATTACTTCAACAACAGTATTACCTGCAGAGTCCAAAATAGAATGATTTCAAATTAGATGGTCTCTGAAATGTATTTTGTTAATATTCTCTTTGATTTTAAGGCTTATATTTAAACATAATAGCAATATATATAAAATAAAAGATAAAATCACAAGTTTCCATATAATTAGAGAAACCACTTCCATTATAGTTTTCATTGTGGGTTTTTAAAACAATGCTAATATAAAATCATATTCAGTGGAAGAAAAACTGTGGACAAGGCCTATGGCCTACAAGATGAAGTAATAGCTCTAAAAATGTAAGATATTTCTCGTGAGGTTTTCTGAACAAAATTTTACTAAATGTATAGTTAAAAGTAATTAACTATAAAATAAATGAATTATGGTGTTTTAGAATAAAATAAAAACTTGGTATCCAAAGAAATCAATATAAATAGTGTTGTAGAGTTCCTGTAAATGAAGAGGCATCTTGTGGCATTAATAATTACAGGCAGAAAACATCATTCAAAATATGCTCAGTAGGGACACCTGGGTGGCTCAGCGGTTGAGCATCTGCTTTTGGCCCAGTGAGTGATCCCAGGATGCTGGATTGAGTCCTACATTGCTCTCCTTGTGGGGAGCCTGCCTCTCCCTCTGCCTATGTCTCTGCTTCTCCCTCTCTCTCTCTCTCTCTCTCTCTCTGTGTCTCTCATAGATAAATAAATAAAATCTTTAAAAGAAAATATGCTCAGTAGAAAAGAATCACACCACGACAAAAATATATTTTCAAGATCAAATAGGACAGAGTTGTTAAAAGTTAAAGTTGTCAAATTATAGGGTAGTAAATAATTTTTTGCTCTCATTATATAAGCAAAATTATTCATATAGTCATCGCAAATTGCCAATAGGTTAAAAATGCAAGAATAAAAAAATGCAGATGAATTGAACAGCCAACATGTTATTAGAAATGTTTTTCACATATAGACAGTAACAATTCATCACTTGTTTATCTTTTTTTAAAAAATTTTACTCGATAGTGATTAAAAGCTACAGCATAGATCTATTGCCTGGCTCACAGATTACATAATTCATTTTTAATTTTTTAAAATATTTCATTTATGTATTCATGAGAGACAGAAAGAGAGAGAGAGAGAAGCAGAGACACAGGTAGAGGGAGAAGCAGGCTCCATGCAGGGAGCCCAATGTGGGACTCTGTCCAGGGACCACAGAATCACGCCCTAGCCAAAGGCAGGCGCTAAACCACTGAGCCACCCAGGTGTCCCATATTATATACTTTCTATACAGAAATTTATTTTGGTGGTGGTTAGAAAGATGTCATATTGGTTATATTTATTTTTATAAGCACACATTTAGCCTAATAAACAACTCATGAAAACTATTTAAAACCTATTGCTTTATCTAATAATAACTAGTTTATGTTCTTTACAAGTATACTTATGTATCCATCATTCTTTATTTCAACTTCATTTCTGGTGCCTCTAGTTTATGTGTTATAATTACCTTGCTCATAATAAATATCACTGACCTATAAAACACACTACCTTCGCTTGAGAGGATAAAATCAAGATGTATAAAGAAATCCAATTGCCATTTTAATTGCTATGGACATGATAAAAATAAAAGCTACTGGTATTCAGTCATCCTAGTGAAAATCTACTTGGTCTTCTTTTTTTAAAGATATAATTTAGATTGAATTTAAATATTGTTAAAAAATTAAAAAAATAAAGATTGTCAAGAAATGATTTTTCGTCTAGTAGAGTTCATGTGCTCATACATTATCTCTACATGCATAAACACTCTCCACATTGCTTGGAATGTTTTCCACCATCATCAGTGTGTCGTCACATTTAAACTTAGGCTATGGAAGTGGAATACATAGGGTATGCGTTTGTGATGCTGTGGAGACAGAATATTTTGAATAGATTAAGATTAGGCAGTGAAACAAAGTAACTACAAATTTTGGCACATAATGGATATTGAATAAATACTCCAGTGAAGTAATAAATAGACCTTAAGAACATTTCATTCAAGACTACATTTTAAAGATTTTAATGACATTAATCTTATCATAACAGCAAATATAGCAACATCTGACAAAAAACTGTACAGTTTAACAATAAAACAACTATATAATTATTTCTTAAGTATAGTCTGTAGTTACTGTTTAGTTTAAATTATCTTGTAATATTTCATACTGTATTTATATTTCCAGATACTAAGTTGTCTGCGATCTATACAAACATTAGAATTTTTATTTTATTTTATTTTTTTATAAAGATGTTGCATAGTTTTATTTATTTTTAAGATTTTATTTATTTATTCATGATAGACATAGAGAGAGAGACAGAGACACAGGCAGAGGGAGAAGCAGGCTCCATGCAGGGAGCCTGATGCGGGACTCGATCCCGGGACTCCAGGATCGTGCCCTGGGCCAAAGGTAGGCGCTAAGCCACTGAGCCACCCAGGGATCCCCAAACATTAGAATTTTTAGAAAAAAGTCTTAAAGAAAGTACTACCAGTAAGAGGAAACGTTTTACACAGAAAGACCCCAAAGGTAATTAATATATTTTCTTTACATATCCAATAACATTTTTAAAACTGTTACTGTGGTAATGACACTTAACATGAGGTTTACTCTCCTAATCTTTCAAGTGTATAATATAGTATTGCTATTTATAGGCAAAATGTACAGCAGATCTCTAAAATGTATTTATCTTTCATAGCTGAAATTTTGTATCTGTTAATTAGCAACTCCCTGGGTCCTCTCCCCCAAACCCCTGGCAACTACAATTCTCTTTGCTTCCATAAGTCTACCTGTTTCAGATACCTCATATAAATGGAATCATGCAGTATTTGTCCTTCTGTATCTGACTTATTTCAATAAAATAATAAAATGTCCCACAGGATCATCCATATTTTTACATATTCCAGGATTTCCTTCTTCTTAAGGTCATTAATATTCTACTTTAAATATTTACTTCTTTTATATTCATTCATCAGTCAAAGGACATTTAATTGTTTCCCTATTTGTGTATTATGAATACTGATGCATGAACATGACAGTGCTAATATCTCTTCAAGATACTAATTTTAATTGTTTCATTTATTATCATTTTATTGTATTGTTTTCATGTCTTGACCATATTCTGATGCTTTAATATGTAGTGCCATGCTGTTGGTATTTTGATAGGAATTGTACTAAGTCTACAGATTGCTGATTTCAATTGTTTTACTCTGAATAAAATTTCTGAATCATATAGTAGTTCTATTTTTAATTTTTTGAGGAACCCCCATATTGGTTTCTATAATGGGTACACCATTTCGCATTCCTACCAGCAGTGCCACATAATTTTCTATTTCTTCACCACTTTGCCTATACGTATTATCTTTGCATTATTTTGGTTTGGTTTGGTTCTGGTTTTATTTTTCTTTTCTTTCTCTTTCCTTTTTTTTTTTTTTTTAAATTATTGTCAAACTCACCTATGTAAGGTTATGTGGTTATGTGGTTATGACTCCATTTCCCTGGTGATTAGGGACACGAAGTATCTTTTCATATGTCTATTGGCCATTTTTATGTCCCTGGAAGGTAGAGGTCAGTGATTCATTAGTCTTATATATAATACCCAGTGCTCATTACATCACGTGTCCTCCTAATATCCATCACCCAGTGATCATATGGTTCTTATAATTTTACTAATGTGGTGTACATGTTAATTGATTTGCAAATATTGAACCACTCTTGCAACTGAGGAACAGATCTCACTTGATTGTGGCAATTTTTTTTTAATGTATCACTGTGTTTCATTTGTTAGTATTTTATTAAGAATTTTTGCATCCATGTTCATCAGGTATATTAATTAGCCTGTAGAGATCTTTTTTAGTGGTATCTTTATCTGGTTTCCACATCAGGGTAATTCTAGCCTCATAGAATAAATTCGGAAGTTTTCCTTCCTTTTCTGTTTTTTGGAATAGTTTGAGAAGAATAGGTACTAATTCTTCTATAAATGGTTGATAGAATTTGCTGGTGATGCCTGCCATCTGAACAAGGACTTCTGTTTTTTGGGAGTGTTTTGATTACTAATTCAGTTTCTTTCTCGGTTATTAATCTGTTCAGGTTTTCTATTTCTTCCTTTTTTAGGTTTGGTAGTTTATATATTTCTAGGAATTCATCTACTTCTTCCAGGATGTCTAATTTGTTGGCATATAGTTTTTCATTATATTCTTTTATGATAGTTTGTATTTCTGCGATGTTGGTTGCTATTTCTCCTCTCTCATTTATGATTTTATTTATTTAGGTCCTTTCCCTGTGCCTCTGAATATGGATGTCTGTTTTCTTCCTTTCTGTTTTATCCTCAGATTGGGTAACTTCTCAGCTATTGTTTACTAAAAAAACAAAAACAAAAACAAAACAAAACAAAACAAAACAAAAAAACCACTTCCATCCTCTCTCTCTCCTTCATCTGTGTTCTTAACATTCAATGGAATCACGGAGTTCCTAAAGTCTATTCTCATGTTCCATAATTCTTCTTTCTCTCTTGTTCAGCTTTATTATTTTCCATTGTCTTTTCTTCTAGATTACTAATTCATTCCTCTGCTTCTCCTAATTAGCTATTCACTGTATCAAGACTGTTTCCATCTCATTTCTTCCATTCTTCATCTCTGATTGATTCTTTTTTAACTATTTTATCTCTGTGTCAGGGGTCTCCCTGATGCCTTCTATTCTTTTTCAAGTCCAGTGAATATCCTTATGGTTGTTGCTTTATTTTTTTTAAAATTTTTTTTTTAATTTTTTATTTATTTATGATAGATAGTCACAGAGAGAGAGAGAGGCAGAGACACAGGCGGAGGGAGAAGCAGGCTCCATGCACCGGGAGCCCGATGTGGGACTCGATCCCGGGTCTCCAGGATCGCGCCCTGGGCCAAAGGCAGGCGCCAAACCAGGCGCCACCCAGGGATCCCCTGGTTGTTGCTTTAAATTCTCCATCAGGCATGTTATTTATATCTATTTTGCTTAGATCTTGGCTGTGGCCTTATTTTGATACTTCATTTATGGCATATTCTTCTTTCTTGGTGTTTTGTTCAAGTCTACCTTCTTCTGTGTATTATAAAAGCCAGTTATGTATGCTGAAAATAATGGCTTTATGTATTAGGTCATGAAGTACCCAGAGGCTGCCATTTCCGAGAGTGTCTCTTATTGTGTAGATTGTTTCTGATGTTGTGTTTTGGCCACCCTGTCCTTCAGGGCAGTCATCTGCAGAGGCTCTCCTTCCCTAATATGTACAGTGTTTGGTCCTTGGCCTGAACGTGGTGAGCTTAACTAGGTATGCTCTGGTTTAATGTGAAATGAGATCTGATACCATTTCCAGGAGCCTGAGGCCCTAGAGAAATCTGGTCAGGAGACATAGTATGGGCAGAGCTGTCCTGGAGAGGAATCTGCTGCACTGGGACAGAGGGGTAAGATTGGCTAAGAGGGGCATCCTGCCACAGCACAGGGTCATGTGGCTCACAGTAAGCAAGTCAGGCAGCTAGTGTAGAAGCTGTGGTTCTGTGTTTATGCTGAGGGATATGGGGGATAAAGTGCACAGGCTAGCTCCTTTGTTCCCAGAGGTGTCTCCTTGAACATTACCTCTTAGAAAAGAGCGACAAGAAGAGTAAATAATCTTTGTGCTGTGTTCCACAAGTGTTTTTCAGATCACTGCTCTATGCTTTCTGTGACTGGGTTGTTTCCCTGTCTTCTGTCTAAGTAAAGGGAAGTGCCCTCAGGGCTCTATCCCAGACAAACCCACTGACCTTTAAAACTGAAGGCTTTAAGCACTATTGGTTGCCAAGAATTCACAAAATTTTGCTGCTCTCATTTTCCAAGCCAATGGCTTTCAGGAGACAATCTCCTTGTGCATTCCCCTGTGTGCTCCTCCCTCTCACGCTTCTCCATGACCATAGCCTTCTCTCCTCCACAACATCATGTGATCTGTCTCTCCCTAAACCACATCTCCATCCACACTTCCTACCTTCTTTGATGTGGCCTCTTTTCTCTCTTTAGTTGTGGGAGTTTGTTATGTTAATCTTCAGGTCAATTTCTGGGGTATTTAGGATGATCTGATAGCTCTCTAGTTGTGTTCATGGGACAAGACAAGCCTTCAGTCTTCTTACCCAGTCACCATCTTCCCTATCTGTGTTTTGCCATATTGATTTTCAAATGTTGAACTATCATTGCATCCCAGAAATAAAAGCCATTTGACCAAATAAATATGGTTTCTTTAATGTGCTGTTGAATTCATTTTATTAGTGTTTTGTTGATGATTTTTACAACTCTGTTCATCAGAGATATTTTCCTGTAGCTTTCTTTCCTTGTGGTGTCTTTTTTCTTTCTTTGGTATCCAGGTAATACTGGCCTCATGAAATTGCTTTGGGAATGTTCTATTCTATTCCATTTTTTGAGAGATTTTGAAAAGGATTGGTATTTGCACTTAACTTTTCAGTAAAATTCCCCAATGAAGGCGTCATATCCTGGGATTTTCTTCTATATGGTGTTTTCTGATTACTGATTCAACCATCATATTAGTTATAGATCTATTCAGACTTTTAATTTATTTTTCTTCATTATTCAGTCTTGGTAGTTATATATTTCTAGGAATTTTTCTATTCTAGGTTATCCAGACACCTTGTATAAACTTATTCATAGTACTTTCAATGATTTTTTTTAATTCCATAAAATAAAAATTGTGATCTTGCAATGTCTCCTTTTTATATGTACTTATCTTTTTCTCTTTTCTCTTAGTTTGTCAATGTAGTTTATCTTTTCAAATATCCAACTGTTAGTTTTGTCAAATTTTCTATTTGTTTTATTTATTTTTGGCTTAATATTTATTATTTCCCTCCTTCTGCTGAGTATTCTCCTCTCTCTCTCTCTCTCTCTTTTAGTCCCTTGAGGTATATAGTTAGTTGCTTATTTAAGATCCTTTTTTTTTTAATTGCAAGTATTTACTGCTACAAACTGCTCTTTTAGTACTGCTTTTGGTGCATTCCATAAATTTTGGTATGTTGTGTGTTTATTTTCATTAGTCTCAAGTTATTTTCTAATATCTCTTTGATTTCTTGTTTGACTTGGTTATTTATAAATGTGTTGTTTAATATTCACATATTTGTAAATATTAATGTCTTCTTTCTGTTATTAATTTCTAGCTTTGTTTTAGAAATATTTTTTTGGAGAAGGTACTAGGTATAATTCCAATCTTCCCAAATTAGTTAGGAATTTTTTGTTTCAATTTTGTGATATAACATTTGACTCTTACTAGAGAATATTCCATGTGCACCTGAGAAAATGTATATTCTGCTGCTGCTGGATTGAATGTTCTTCATCTGTTATATATTTGGTTGATAATGTTTAAATCTGCTGTTTCTTTCTTGATATTCTGTGTGCTTGTTCTATCCTTTACAGCATAGGATGTATTGAAGTCTTCTACTTTTATGCACTGCTATTTCTCCCTTCAGATTTGTCAATGTTGTCTTATGAATTTAGGTTCTCTGGTATTGGTGCATATATATTATAATTGTTATGTTTTCCTCATCAATTTTCATTATTATACAATGTCCTTAATTGTCTCTCATGACAGTTTTTGACTTTTAATCTATTTGGTCTAATATATTTAGCTACTTCTCTATTTCAGGTAGCATTTTTGTGAGATATCTTTTTATGTCCCTTAACTTCTAGCCTAAGTCTATCTTTAAAATGAAGAGGGGTCTCTTATACACAGCATGTAGATAAACCTTGTTTTGTTCAATCAGTTCAACCACACTATGTCATTTGTTTAGGGAGTTATATCAATTTATACTTAATTATTGATAGAAACAAAATTTATTATTGCTTCTTGCTCATTATTTTATGTTTGTTTTGTATTTCTTTTGTCCCTCTTTTCCTCTCTCACTTTCTTCCCTTATGTTTCTCTCCTTCTCTCTCTCTTTCTGTTTTAACTTGTGTTGCTTCCTCCCTCTTTTTAAAAAAGATTTCATTTATAAATTTATGTATTTATGTATTTATGTATTTATTTGAGAAAGAGAGAGAGAGCACAGGATCAGGGGGAGGGGCAGAGGGAGAGGGACAAGCAAACTCCATGCTGAGTAGGGCACCAAACCTGGGGCATGATTCCAGGACCCTGGGATTGTGACATAAACTGAAGGCTGATGCTTATGATTGTCATGGAGTTTACATAAGATATGGTTAACATAGTCTGTTTTAAACTATTTCAGTCACATACAAACTACACTTTAACTCACCCCCTTTATGTTATTGGTATATCAATAAATATTTCTTTATACTGTGTTTTATCTTATATTGTGTACTATCTTGCTGTTTAAATTCCTTTATTTTAGGATGAAAACTTCCTTTTAGCATTTCCTTAAAGATTTTTAAAAGATTTCATTTGTTTGTTTGTTTATATTTTTAATTTATTTATTTTAGAGAGAAAGAGAGCAGGGAGATGGGCAGAGGGAGAAAGGAAGAGAGAATCTTAAGCAGACTCCACACTGAGTAGCGCCCAATGTGGTTCTGAGATCATGATGTGAGCTGAAATCAAGTTGGAAGCTTAACTGATTGAGCCACCCAGGCATCCCACCCCATCTTTAGTATTTCTTATAATGTAGGTAATAAGGAAGAATTCCCTCAGTTCTTGTTTATCTTGGAAATTCTTTATAAATTTTTTTTAAATAAACATCTCTTTCATTTTTGAAGGAAACTCTTGCTGGGTATAGTATTTTTGGTTGGCATATGTTTTTCATTCTTTTTTTTTTTTTCTTCCCCTCTCCTCCTTACCCCCTTTCCCCCTCAGAAATTTCAATATGTCATCCTACTTCTTCCTGGTCTGAAAATTTTCTGCTGGAAATTTTGATAATACTTTTTAAGAGTTTCCTTATATGTGACAATTCACTTTTATCTTGTAGTTTTCAAAATTCTCTATCTTTGACTTTTTAAAATTTGATTATATGTCTCAGAATGAATTTATTTGATTTCATCATACTTGGTGTCCTTTGAACTTTCTGGATCTGGTTTTCCATTTCCCAGATTTGGGACATTTTAAACTTATATTTTCTTGAAAAGCTTTCTGGTCCTTTCTAGGACTCTCTGCTCCTTCTGGAATGTTCATAATGCATATATTGATCTATTTACTGGTATTCAATAATCCCCTTAGCCTCTTTTCACTCCTTTAAATTCTTTTACTTTTTCCTTTTCTGACTAGATAATTTCAAATGATTTATCTTCAAGTTTGTTGATTCTCTCTTCTGCTTGCTTTAGTCTAATGTTGAACCTATCTATCAAATTTTTCAATTTAGTTATCTTATGGTCCAGCCAAAGATTTATTTGGTTTTATTTCAGATTTTCGCTCTGTTGAAATTCTCTGTTTATTTATTTATTTTTGCTACTGAGCTCACCAAACATTTTTATGACTGTTATTTGGAATTCTCTGTGAGGTAATTCATAAATCTCCGTATCATTAAGGGTGATTTCTGAAGTTTTTTCTTGTTCTTTTATTTGTATCATGTTCCCCTGTTTCTTCATTTTCTTTGACTCTGTGTTGGTACCTTCACATTAGGGAAAACAACAACATCTCCATCTTTCTGGACTAGCCTTGTACAGGAAAAGATCTTCACCAATCAATCTGGTCTGAGCATTTATATGTCTCTCATACCTTCATGTTAACCCAAACTTCTGCCTTTGTTTTTAGTGGTCTCCAGGGATCTAAAGTATGCCGAGTTCCACTGGCAATCTGAGATAGGCAGGGCAGGGCCAATCCCTTGCATAGCTACTGGAAAAGTTATAACACTGAATGCATGATCTGACTCTTTTACTCCCCAGGGAGGAGCTGGAAACTGTGAATTATCATCTCCTTATTCTTTAATGAACTTGAGTTTGCTATCATTAAATGTTCTCCCACTAGTTCAGATTGCTACTTTTTTCTCTGTAGGCCCTAAGGACTAGCAAGTATATGCCAAGGTTCAACAACTCTCTAAGGCAGGAAAGACAGAAGCCAGTTATTGAAGTAGCATCCCTCAAAGTTGAAATGCTTAATTTGCATTTGCTTTTCTCCTCAGTGGGAAGCTAGGAGTTGGGATTTTTTGCTCACTTTCTTTACAGTAAGCCAGGGAGAGAAGTTTTAGGGGTATTTGCCACAATTTAGTGCTAACTACCACCTGGATGTTTGTCGTTTCCAAGGGACTAGCATATACTAGGAGTTGTCAGTGCTCTGAGATAGGTAAGACAGTAAATAGTACCTTGTGTAGTACCCAAGAAGATAGAATTCTAGATATTCACTTCAACTTCTTCAGAGAGAAACTGGCAACTGGGGTTCTATCCCTGGTGATGTCCTAGGGGTGGGGATTTTGATGAGGGTGTGTTTTCTCTTTCCTACAAGTTGTGCTGTTGTGGGTTTTGCAATCACTAGGTGTGCAGAAACCTCTTAGGTAGTTTCTACATTTCCCATGTCATTTTACTTCAAATAAATCAGTGTCTCTGTGGAGAGAAATGGAAGTTCATTGTTTCCTATCCTGCCATATTAGTGACATCTACAACAACTATGTATTTATTAAGTGGTAAAGTTGTTGGTAGAGTTTTTCCTCATGAGTTTTGATATTCCATAATTAATTAAAAACATAAAATTAATTGAAGGTGTTATTTTCTGGCTTTTTCTGAGGTATGTTAGAGTTCAAAATATACTAATAATACTTTTTCTATTGGTTATTTATACAGGCTACTATATTTCTGTGAGGAAATACTAAAATAGGACAAATACTCTGAATTAGGATTGTGTTAGTATTAATCTACTCCTTGGATATCATTCTGTACATTCTTGAGGTGACGCAGAGCATTTCAGACTACTGATTTTATTTTTTTAAGAAATTCATATATATCAGTGAAAAGATTTCCAGTGCATTGCTGAGAACACTATTCTTTTTAGTACATGCTTTTGTTAGATACCTTGTTCTTGCATGCTAATAAGATGACTTCCGAGGGCCACATCTTTTCCCATTGAATACTTAAATGGTTTTACTGCTCCTAGGACACATATGCAAATCACATTAAATTACAGAGAACATGCAACCCACTGTCAAACATCATAGACTAATGTTCACAACTGCTGAAGCAAATCTACCAAAAAATATGTAAAATGTAGAGGAAAATTTGAATTAAAGTTCAGACTTTATAAAACTTGTATTGATTAGGTTAAAAGAATACATTAAAAACTAGTAGTTTATAGAAATAAGAAAGGGATTGAGATACATGAACCAAAGAATTTGTGTTAAACAATAAATGTCATTCATCATTTTCTTTTATTATCTAACACCAGGAGATGCAGATGAGCAACTGAAAATAGAGTCTCACTAGTTATACCCAAATTGAAGTAAGAAAAAAGGGATACATAGAAAATCAATAAATAAATTCAGTCAGGGTATATAGTTTATTATATTAAAATTCTTCCCCCATTTCAAACTCTATTCTGTAATAACATTTTTATAACATTAGTGTTTATCCTGTTTAACTTATTACAATAAGTGGAAATTGATTGGGAATCTTGGATCTATTTTGACACTATCTTTGTATTTTAACTCATGTTTTTCTTTTTAAAAACTATTATGGAATAACTTCGTCTCATGAATTCTTACCTTTTGTAATGATTTGATTTGCACTTTCCATATTGTGCCACTACACAGTATAATTATATATATATATATATATATATATATATATATATAGACACACACATACACACACACCATATATACTATATATGTCTACACACCATATATATTACATAAGACATTATATAGTTTTATACATATGTATCATTTATATATTTATTTATATCCATTATGTGTGTGTATGTATAAATATGATGAATGCAAGTATAAAGATTAGAACATATATTCTTTGTTGAGATAAAGATTTTTTTTCTTAACTTTTTAGTTAAAATCTAGAAAATTATTGCTTGGTATAAAATAGTACTATTTTCAAAGAAGCAACAAAAAAGAAATGGACAAAGTCTTGGTTTCTGCTCAAGATGTGATATCAGGTTTGTGAGGCTGAGCCCCGACTTGACATCATGCTCAGCATGAAGTTTGTTTGGGCTTTCTCTCCCTCTCCTTCTGCCCCTTCTCTCCATGCTTGCTCTCTCTCACTCACTCTCTCTAAAATAAATAAGAAATCTTTAAAAAAAAAAAAAGGAAAAAAGAAGAAAAAAATCATGTGAAATATGCCAGTGCACTCTATTCTTAACAAAGCGTGCTCTCAAGAGAAAGTAATTAAACAAAGACTCACCTGCTGGGTATTTTCAGTGCCTAACCAACTGAGAAGGGACATTTTCAACTGCAGCCCATTTTCACCATCCTCTCCCACTCAATGGGGGAAGCGAAAAAACAGAAATACTTGTCAAGTTTATAGTCCAGATACATAGAATCCCTAGAAGACTGAGACCTAATCACAGGACTATACAACATTCCCTCCTGTCAAGTCCCTCATCATTGTATTAGTAAAGACCTGTTTATAGTAATTATTTTTACCAGACATGACAGGGATATTGGAATTTTCAGACTAGGGATTTAAAACAACTATGATTAATATGCTAAAGGCTCTAATGGATGATCAGCAGCATTCAAAAATAGATGGACTATGTAAGCAGAAAGAAAACCTAAGAAAGAACAACAAAATGATAGAGAAAAAAAATCATTGTAATAGAAATAAAGAATGCTTTTGATGGACTTATTAGTAGACTAGATACAGCTGAGGAAAAGACTGACATTATTCAACTACAAGACTTACTATAAGGTTACAGCAATCAAGATGGTGTGGTACTGGTGAAAGAAGAGACAAAGAGATCAATGGAAAGGAACAGAGATCCCAGAGTGATCTTTGAGAAAGAAGCAAAGATAACACAATGGTCCAAAGACAGTCTTTCCAACAAAGGGTACATCTACAGACAATAAAAGTGAATCTTACATGAACCTTATACCCTTCACAAAAACTAATTCAAAATTGATATTTTTTTAAGGATTTTATTTATTTACTCATGAGAGAGAGAGAGAGAGAGAGAGAGAGAGAGAGAGGCAGAGACACAGGCAGAGGGAGAAGCAGGCTCCATGCAGGGAGCCTAACATGGGACTGGATCCCAGGTCTCCAGGATCATGCCCTGGGCTGAAGGTGGTGCTAAACCGCTGAGCCACCCGGGACGTCCAACAAAATGGATATTTAAATGTAAATATAAAACAATAAAACTCCTAGAAGATAACATAGGAAAAATCTAGATGGTCTTGGGTATAGTGATAACTTTTTAGATACAATTCTAAAGGCATGATCTAAGAAACAAATAGTTGTTAAGCTGGACTTCATTAAAATTAAAAACTGCTACTCTATGAAAGACAATGTCAAGAGAATGAGAAGGCAAGCCCTAGAGAAGAAATTATTTGCAAAAAATGCATCTGATGATGGATTGTTAGCAAAAATACACAAAGAAAACTTAAAACTCAACAATAAGGAAACAACCCCCCCAATTTAAAAATGGGCCAATGATTTTTTTTTAAGATTTTATTTATTTATTCATGAGAGACACAGAGAAAGAGGCAGACATTGATGGAGGGAGAAGCAGACTCCTCACAGGGAGCCCAATGCAGGACTAGATCCCTGAACCTGGGATCATGCCCTGATCTTGAGCCGAAGGCAGACAGTCAACCACTGAGCCACTCAGGCATCCCTAAAATGGGTCAATGATCCTAACAGACACCTCACCAAAGAATATATACATATGATAAATAAGCATATAAAATGATGCTCCACATCAAATCTGACCAGGGAATGTAAATTAAAACAACAGTGAACTACCAATGCACACCAAGTATAATGGTCATAATCTGGAATACTAACAATACTAAATACGAGGAGCAAAAGGGACTGTCATACCTTGCTGGTGGGAATGCAACATGGCATACCATTTTGGAAGATCATTTGGCAGTTTCTTACAGAACTAGACATATACTTATGATACAACATTCATGCTTCTTGGTATCTATCCAAAGGAGTTGAAACTCATGTCCACACAAAAATCTATGCAGAGATATTTATAGCAGCTTTATTCATAATTGCCCAAACTTTGAAGATACCAAGATGTCCTTCAGTAGGTGAATGGATAAATTGTGATGTATCCAGGCAATGGAATATGATCCACTGTCAAAAAGAGATGAGCTATCTAGCCACGTAAAAATGTAGAAGAAATTTCAATGCATATTACTCAAGGAAAGAAGCCAATCTGAAAAAAGGCAAAATTACAGGACAAGTAGAAAGATCACTGGTTGCCAATTGGAGTTGAGGGCATTCCCTCAACAGAGGATTTTTAGGGTAGTGAGAATACTCTGTGTGATACCCTAATGATGAATCAATGTCATTATACACTTTGGAATCCATAGACTATATACCTGAAGAGTGAACCATAATGCAAACTATGGATTTTGGGTAATCATGATGTGTCAATGTCTGTTTGTCAACTATAACAAATGTACCACTCAGGTGAGTGTGTTAATAATGGGGAAAGCTATATGCATTTGTGAGAGTAGGGGAATATGGGAAATCTCTTTACCCTTCTCTCAGTTATCCAGTTAGCCTAAAACTGCTCTATAAAATAACATCATTAAAAACACATGGAAAGAAACTGATGGCATCCAGTACCACCTGCCTGACGTGAGTGAAGCCATCTTGGAACTTCTAGTTTCAGTTAAGTTACATGCAATCCCAGTGGAGACCAACAGAAGAACCACCCATATTGCCAACCCATAGAATCATGAAAAAAAATAAAATATGATATTTAAACAAAGTATTGGGTGTTGTAACATGATAATATATTATTGATATTATACTCCCTTTCTGTAGTATGTAATTGTTTCCAGTCACCATACACTGTAGTACTTAACAATAAAGTACTAGCAAATTTTCCAATAAGGTGAAGAACATAAATGGGCTGGTAATGTATTGAACAGACAAAGTTTCATGGCCACCTGCTAGGGAAAGTGTGGTTATGTCATCAGCAAACACATTTTCTCTTCCTGAGTATACAGCTAAGCTGTGTTTCTAAGTAAGAATTCATATGATAGCAGTCGTGACAAATCAAATAATAATTGACCAATGAAATATATGTGTAAATGACATGCTAGTTCTATGCCAAAGGAAGTTTCTTTTCTTTACTTTCTCTCTTTCCCCCCTGGCTTCTAGTTAGAAAATCTGGAAATGTCTAACCGTGTATGGAAAATGCCATATTTAAAATTTGGAACAATCCTAAATTTCTGAGTCACTGCTGGAAGAAAAGTCCCCATTGCTACCACCCTAACACTAATCATATTGGGTAATAAAGTGCAGAAGCAATGGACTGTTATTTTGTTAACCAACTGAAATATATGCTTTCTTTTTTTACTGACCTATTACTTAGCCTACCTAAAACATTCCTATTTGTGAACTAGCTCTCTCATATTCCATGTGGTTTATGTGGAGCTATTTTCCTTCTCTTCTGTGGTGAATACATGACCCAGATTTGATCAGTAAAAGTCCATCAGTATCTCATACACAGTGAGTGATTCAAGTGGGGCCAATCAGCTCAGTCTCTGGGGCATGTGTGCCAGAGTTATCAGAACAGACTTTTCTCCAGCATTGGGATTAGAAGCTGAATAATGGATGTTATAAATTGAAGTGGCTGACATCTATCCTTCTGGGCCTAATGAAACAATTTGTTTGTCATAGGAAAGAATGAGGGGCAACCTGCAAATACAAGCAAAGCTGAGAGATGTGGAAAGAAGGAAGTATCCCTCAGAACACATTTTGAGGATATAGTTTTAGTGATGCCTCAAGTCAGTCCTTCCTCTAGAATTTTAATAAAGATCTTTTTTGATTTCCATATTTACAGTTACATTCTATCCTTTCATTGAGGTTAATTTTATTTTTGTATATATATGATTTTCTTTGTGTACAATGTTGAGATCTAGTTTTATAAACAAACAGACCAAAATACAACCAGAATCTAGTGTATTGCTCTGTTCTGTTCACCTGTCTGATTATATTCCTTCTCTAAAAAAAAAATCTTTTTTGATTTCCATATTTACAGTTACATTCTATCCTTTCATTGAGGTTAATTTTATTTTTGTATATATATGATTTTCTTTGTGTACAATGTTGAGATCTAGTTTTATAAACAAACAGACCAAAATACAACCAGAATCTAGTGTATTGCTCTGTTCTGTTCACCTGTCTGATTATATTCCTTCTCTAAAAAAAAAATCTTTTTTGATTTCCATATTTACAGTTACATTCTATCCTTTCATTGAGGTTAATTTTATTTTTGTATATATATGATTTTCTTTGTGTACAATGTTGAGATCTAGTTTTATAAACAAACAGACCAAAATACCCCTAGAATCTACTGCAATTTTTTTGTTTTGTTCACCTGCCTGATTATATTTTCTCCTTTTCTTTTTTTCTTGTTTGTTTTTGGTCGCTTCTGATTTGTTCATTGTATAATTCTCTGGGATCATTGTTGCTATTTTAATGTTTGGTTCTCTTGTTAATCTATTCTTCTCTGGACAGAAGTGACAGGATGGAAAAACTCACCACAAAAAAAGAGAACAAGAGGCAATACTAATTGTCAGGTACCTAATCAGTATGTGTATAAGATGAGACAACTAGAGTTCAGAATAAAGATTATAAAGATACTAGTTGGGTTTGAAAAAAGCATAGAGACTCTAGAGAATCCCTTTCTGGAGAAATAAAAGAACTAAAATCTAATCAGGTTGAAATAAAAAAAAAGTCTATTGATGAGATGCAATAAAAAATGAAGGCTCTAATTGCATGATAAATGAGGCAGAAGAGAGAATTAATGATATAGAAGAAAAAATGGTGTGGAATAAATAAGGTGAGAAAAAGAGAGATAAACAACTATTGGATCACGGCGGGAAAATTCAAGAGTAAGTGATACAATAGGGCCAAACAATGTTCCCATAGTAAAAAGAAAGAGAGAGAGAATATTTCAACAAAGGATAGTTGAGAACTTTTCTAATCTGGGGAAATAAACAGGCCTTCAAGTCCAGGAAGCACAAAGAACTCTCAAAATCAATCAAGATAGGTCAATACCTTGACACATAATAGTGAAGCTTGCAAATTTCAGAGACAAAGAGAAAATCCGGAAAGCAGCTTGGAACAAGAGGTCCATAATCTACAAGGGTTAAAACCTAAGACTGGCAGCAGACCAATCCACAGAGACCTGACAAGCCAGAAAGCACAGGCATGATATATTCAAGGTGCTAAATGAAAAAAAAAATGCAGCAAGAATACTTTATCCAGCAAGGCTGGCATTCAGAATTAGAGGAGAAATAAACAAACAAACAAACAAACAAACAAACAATTTTTTATATTCCCCAAATGAATGAGACCACGTCGAAGCAAATGGTGGGTATTTGTCATTTCTAATGGTGAGTAATATTCCATTGTATACATAGACCACATCTTCTTTATCCATTCATCTTTCAGTGGACATCGAGGCTCCTTCCACAGTTCGGCTATTGTGGACACTGCTGCTATAAACATCGGGGTGCAGGTGTCTCGGCGTTTCATTGCATCTGTCTAGGACAAACAGAAACTAAAAAAATTTGTGATCATTAAACCAGCCCTGCAAGAAATAATAAAAGGAATCCTTTAAGTGAAGAGAGAGCCCAAAAGTAAGATAGACCAGAAAGGCATAGAGACAATATACAGAAAGAATGACTATTGTTAATACAATAGCTCTAAATTCATATCTTTCAATAGTTACTCTGAATGTAAACAGACTAAATGCCCCAGTCTAAAGACAAAAGATATCAGATAGGATAAGAAAGAAAGACCCATCATTATGCTGTCTACAAGACTCATTTCAGACCCCAAAACACCTCCAGATTGAAAGTGAGGGAATTGGAAAACCATTTGTCATGCTAATGGATATCAAAAGAAAGCTGGGTCACAATCCTTATATCAGACAAATTAGATATTTAAGCAAAGACTCTAATAAGAGATGAGGAAGGACACCATATCATAATTAAAGGGTCTATCCAACAGATCTAATAATTGTAAATATATGTCCCTAACATGGGAGAAACCAATTAAATAAACCAATTAATAGCAAAATTAAAGAAACACATTGGTAATAACACAATTACAGTACAGGACTTTAACACCCCATTCACTGCAATGGATAGATTATCAAGGCAGATCAACAAGGAAACAAGGGCTTTGAATGACACACTGGACCATAGAGACTTCCCAGATATATTCAGAGCATCCCATCCTATAGCAGCAGAATACACATTCTTGTTGATTGCACATGGAACATTCCTCAGAATAGATCACATACTGCACCACAAATCAGGTCTCAAGGTCTCAACTGGGGCCAAAAGATTGGGATCATTCTTTGCATATTTTCAGACTGCAATGCTTTGAAACTGGATCTCAAGAAACAGAAGAAATTTGAAAAGTACCCAAATACATGGAGGTTAAAAAGCATCCTATTAAAGAACAAATGGGTCAACCAGGAAATTAAAGAAGAATATAAAAAAAAAATCATGGAAACAAATGAAAATGAGATTCCCCAAAGGTGGTCTCAATAGGGAAGTTTATAGCAATACAAACTTTTCTCAAGAAATGAGAAAGTTCTCAAATACACAACCTAACCTTACACCTAGAGGATCTGAAGAAAAAACAGCAAATAAAACCTAAACACAGCAGGAGAAGATAATTATTAAAGATTAGAGCAGAAATCAATGAAATATAAACCAAAATAACAGTAGAATAGATCAACAAAACTAGGAGCCGGTTCTTTGAAAGAATTAATAAGATCAATAAACTTCTATCAAAAGAAAAGAGGAAAGACCCAAATAAATAAAGTCATGAATGAAAGAAGAGAGATCACAACCAATACTGAAGAAATACAATTATAAGAACATATTATGAGCAACTATATGCCAGAAAATTAAGCAATCTAGAAAAAAAAAATGGATGCATTCCTAGAATCATAAACTACCAAAACTGAAACAGGAAGAAACAGAAAACCTGAACAGACCCAAAGTCAGCAGGGAAATAGAAACAGTAACCAATAAATCTCCCAGTAAATAAAAGTCCAGGGCCAGATGGCTTTCCAGGGGAATTCTACCAAACATTGAAAGAAGAATCAATACCTGTTCTTTTGAAGCTGTCTCAAAAAATATAAATGGAAGGCAAACTTCCAAACTCTAGTAGGCTAGTATTATCTTGATCCTAAAACCAGACAAAGACTCACCGAAAAGGAGAATTGCAGAGCAATATCCCTGATGAATGTGGATGCAAAAATTCACATCAAGATATTAGCCAAAAGAATCCAACAGTACAATAAAAGAATTGTTCACCACAATCAAGTGGGATTTATTCCTGGGTTGCAAGGATGGTTCAACAACTGCAAATCAATCAGTGTAATACACTACAGTAATAAAAGGACAAGAAAATATGATCCTTTCAATAGATGCAAAAAAAGCATTTGACTAAGTACAGCATCCTTTCCTATTAAAACTCTTCACAGTGTAGGGATAGAGAGAATGTACGTCAATATCATAAAAGTCATCTATGAAAAGCCCACAGCAAATATCATTATCCATGGGGAAAAACTGAAAGCCTTTCCCCTAAGATCAGGAACATGACAGGGATATCCACTCTCACCACTGTTATTCAACATAGTACTGGAAGTCCTAGCCTCAGCAATCAGACAACAAAAAGAAATAAAAGGTATCTGAATCAGCAGTTAAGAAGTCAAATTCTCAGTCTTCACAGATGATATGATACTCTATGTGGAATACCAAAATGACTCCATCTCAAAATTGCTAGAACTCATACAGGAATTCAGCAATGTGGCAGGATACAAAATCAATGCAAAGAAATCACTTGCATTTCTATACACTAAAAAGGAGACAGAAGAAAGAGAAATTAATGAATCAATTCCATTTATAATTGCCCCAAAACCCATAAGATACCTAGAAATAAAGCTAACCAAAGAAGCAAAGGAGGTGTACTCTGAAAACGATGCTCATGAAAGAAATTGAGGAAGACACAAAGAAATGGAAAAATAATCCATGTTCATGGATTGGAAGAACAAATGTTCTAATGTCTATGCTACCTAGAGCAATGTATACATTCAATGTAATCTCTATTAAAATATCATCAACTTTTTTCACAGAGCTGGAAAAAATAATTCTAAAATTTGTGTGGAACCAGAAAAGACCCCAAATAACCAGAGGAATGTGGAAAAAGAAAACAAAAGCTGGTGGCATCACAATCCCAGACTTCAAGATCTATTACAAAGCTGTGGTCATCAAGACAGTGTGGTACTGGCATAAAAACAAACACATACATCAATGGAACAGAATAGAGAACCCAGAAATGGATTCTCAACTCTATAATCAACTAATCTCATATAAAGCACAAAAGAATATTCAATGAAAAAAAGACAGTCTCTTCAACAACTGATATTAGGAAATTGGACAGCCAGAAGAAATTCATCCAGAAGAATGAAACTGGACCACTTTTTCACATCATACACCAAAACAGACTCAAATGCATGAAAGACCCAAATGTGAGACAAGAATCCCTTAAAATCCTAGAGGAGAATACAAGCAGCAACCTTATTGACCTCAGCCAGAACAATTTCTTCCTACACATGTCTCAGGATTCAAGGGAAACAAAGGCAAAAATGAACTATTGGGATTTAATCAAGATAAAAAGCTTCTGCACAGCAAAAGTAACAGTCAACAAAGCCAGAGACAACTGACAGAATGGGAGAAGATATTTGCAAATGACCTATCAGATAAAGGGCTAGTATTCAAAATCTATAAAAAACTTATCAAACTCAACACCCAAAGAGCAAATAACCCAATCAAGAAATGGGCAGAAGACATGAATAGGTATTTCTCCAAAGAAGTCAAACGAATGGCCAACAGATACATGAAAAAATGCTCAATATCTCTCCGCATCAGGGAAATACAAATCAAAACTACAGTGAGATACCACCTTACAATGGCCAGAATGGCTAAAGTTAACAAGCCAGGAAACCACAGAGTTGGTGAGAATGTGGAGAAAGGGGAACCCTCTTACATTATTGGGAATGCAAGCTGGTACAGCCACTCTGGAAAAGTTTGGAGGTTCCTCAAAAAGTTAAAAATGGAGCTACCCTAATATCCATCAATTGCTTTACTAGGTATTTATCCCAAAGATACAAATGTAGTGATCAAAAGAGGCACGTGCACCCCAATGTGTATAGCAGCAATGTCCAAAATAGCCAAATATGGAAGGATGAGTGGATAGAGAAGATGTGGTATGTATATACAATGGAATATTACTCAGCCAACAACTTCCAATCAAAATTTTGTCATGGATAATTCCCATGAATCCACTTCAAGGGTATTATCACCATGGATACACCAACACAAACTGTTTTGTTAAACAAATTAATAATAATCAGGTTTTTATTATGATCAAAAGACTGTCAATTCTCATTTTGATCAATGAGATTTTTGAAGTCCTAAAATTGGTTCAGATAATGCCAACATTAAAGATACATGTATTTTTATTTTTGTAATTTATGTAAGCCATGTATCCTTGTTCTATTTCTCAATTTTAAATCAAGTTATACACACAAGTGGCAGGAAAATAAGGACAAAAGGTCATGATTGACACTTAAGATAATATTTATCTTAAATATTTAAGTTGGGGCACCTGGGTGCCTCAGTGGTTGAGCATCTGCCTTTGGCTCAGGTTGTGATTCCAGGGTAGCAGGATCAAGTCCTGCATCAGGCTCCTTAAGGGGAGCCTGCTTCTCCCTCTGCCTATGTCTTGGCTCTCTCTCTGTGTCTCTCATGAATAAAGAAATAAAAATCTTTAAAAGTATATTCAAAATCAAAATTAAAACATTTATTTTTCAGGAAGAAGAAATAATTTGTGTAAGTTCATAGATATATTTAGAACCACATAATTTGCTCTGTTTGGGCCAAATTATGTATCATCTAGTATGCATCTCCATTAGATTTATTTTTATATATTCCAATTCCCTTTCAAAAGTCATCTTTTCATTACTTTTCTGTTTTTCATTATTTATCAAATACGTTATATCAATTATAATTATTTACAAGTTCTTTTCTGATAAATCTAATGATAACACATGTGGGCCTCAGTATATTTTATTCCTTTTAAATTATTGAACATTTTGATAATATTGAGGCTTATCTTCATTCTTTCTTAGGTATAGGCTATTTAAATATTTTTTAAGATTTTTACTTATTTATTCATGAAAGATAGAGAGAGAGAGAGAGAGGCAGAGACACAGGCAGAGGGAGAAGCAGGCTCTATGCAGGGAGCCCGACATGGGACTCGATCCAGGGCCTCCAGGATCACGCCCTGTGCTGACTGAAAGCGGCGCTAAACCGCTAAGCCACCTGGGCTGCCCTAGGCTATTGAATTTTGACTTTCTTTGTAGCACAAAACTTTACTCATAGGGTGCAGTCCTTTCAAGTAGGTTATGGGTTTGCTTGTTTTGTTTTGTTGTAGTCTCAGTTGAAAGCCTGGAGTAGACACACAGACTCCACACAGTAGATGAAAAGAATAGTGAGGGGATCCCTGGGTGGCGCAGCGGTTCGGCGCCTGCCTTTGGCCCAGGGCGCGATCCTGGAGACCCGGGATCGAATCCCACATTGGGCTCCTGGTGCATGGAGCCTGCTTCTCCCTCTGCCTATGTCTCTGCCTCTCTCTCTCTCTCTCTGTGACTATCATAAATAAATAATAAAAAAAGAAAAGAACAGTGAAATATAAAATAAGATTTCTTTTTTGTGTAATTTATTTTTTCAAAATTGTCTATTATAAAAATATGAACTTTATAATCACTAAACAATAAATGTTAACAAAAATTTTAAAAAGGTTGTCAAAAGCAGAAGTAAAGATGAAGACTAAGAAATGCATGGGTAAGAAAATACAGAAATAATTTATAACTTTGAAGAATGTGGTCAGGTGGAAGCTAAGGTTCGAATTATTAAAAATGGAAAGGCTGTGTGTAAATTCTAGTTTTGTGCTTAACCCACTAGCTTATGCAAATTTTTTCTCTAAAGGAATTTACACTTAAAAGACATCTATTGGTTTCAGAATTAGTGGATATAGTTTAATTTTAATTGAATGAAACTGTGTAATGTCTAAATGACCAACATATTCTGAAAAGCTTATTTCTTATTTGATCTCTAAATCAAACTAAGCTGCATTATGACTTTTAAGACATGCTAGAGTTTTGTTAGTCTACCTTCCTGATAGTCATTGGGCTCTTTTCTATAGGGCATTAAACATCAAGATCATTAATTATATCAGATATGAAATATTTTAATGTTAAATTATCCCTGTTTTCACATTATAAATCTAGGTGGTGAGTTATATCATTTTAAAATATTATTTTAATTATTTTACTATTTTAATGCTGACATTTTATTGAAGAATTCACATTTATATTGCAAGATGCTGGTGACATGTGATTCCTTTTATGATTCTTTCTCTTTTTTCAGGTTTTGGGATCATGAACATCCTAACTTCCTATAAGTAACAAAAATACTCCTTTTATCCCTGGGCTCTGGAAAGTTTTAAATTACTTAGTCTTGTTTAAGCCTCTTAAATTTGAACTATTCACATATTAATCAATATAAAGAAGGTACATTATCAATGTCTCCATAATTATTAATTGATATAAGATAACACTTATACTATTTCTTGAATCAACTTTGGTACTTTGTATTAATTGTTTGAAGGTAAATTTTAAGATAGTTTATAATTAACTATTCATATATATGCATATTAATTACATCTATCTATCTATATAAAAATTCTCTATTCCTATGTGTTTTGTAACTTTTCCTGATTATATGTTGATGAAGTCTTACTCTCATTCTAAGAGTATAAACACTATCTGTTTCTCCTGATTTTCCTTAAGTATTAGCATTTTTTTTTACATTCTTGCATTTATTCCTCATTTATAATGTTTCTTTCTGCTATGATGTCATTTGTTTTCCCTATATCCCTTCCCTAGGACTTTTGCAATTGTCTTTCTCTGTGCTTTTTTTTCCCTCTTTTTCTACTCTGTTGAGTTGAAAGATAAGTTTATTTTTCATAATACTGTTGTTTATTAAGTTCAAATTCATTATCTTATAAGTTTTCCCCTGACTACAGCCTTGATTGTATCACATAAATATTGATGAAGTGCTATACTTAATATATTCTAAAGTGGAGCATATAAACAAACTTCATTTTTTGTCTTTAAAGATATTTTGAGGAGAGAGAATTTTTTAGGTCCCTCATTTAATTTTTAAAAATATTACATTTTTATGTATCTGTGGGATGTGTGCATATGTATATTTGGGCATCCATTTTTGGTTTCTTTTCACAAATTTTTCTGTTTTAAGGAACTCTGCCATTTTAATAAGAAAATATGGAATGTAATTGGTACTTTTTAATACACAGAGAAATCTGCTTTTCTTTTTTGGGAAATGAGGGTTCATAAATGTTTTATTTTCAACAAAAATTTTAATTTCTAAATACAACACTATGAGACACATTTTATGATGGCTCCATTAGTTACATGTGCAACTTTCTTTGTTTACTTCCTCTGGCAAAAGTTGAAAAACTGTTTTTAAATTCTCATTAAAATTATATTCTAAAAGATTATCTTCCATTAAAGTTATTAATTATTAACTTAGCATTTATTGAGCTCCTTGCAGGAAAAGAACTAATCAATATATCAGCCTTCATGTAGCTTTCATTCTAGTAAGACCTACAGTTTAATGTGAGAAGTATCAGTAGTGTCTAAGTGTCTGACATATAGGCATATAGAAGATGTTCAATAGAATTTTTGCTCCAAGGAGTGCTTGAATAAATAAACAAATAGAGGGCAGCCCGGGTGGCTCAGCGGTTTAGCATTGCCTTCAGCCCAGGGTGTGATCCTGGAGACCCAGGATCGAGTCCCACATCAGGCTCCCTATGGAGCCTGCTTCTCCCTCTGCCTAGTCTCTGCCTCTCTCTCTCTTTCTGTGTCTCTCCTGAATGAATAAATAAAATCTTTATAAAAAAATGAACAAATATATCTCAATGCCATAGTACTCCACCATTATTCCCCTTTTCAAATTAGCACATCATTGTTGCTTGTATCTTTTATCAACAATGTTAGGGAAGGGAACATTTTTTTTCCATTTTGTAAAACACCCCTATCTTCTCTTCCTCCCTTACTCATGTCTTCCCTACAAGGGGTATTATACTTTATTGGTGAGTTTGGATTAAGAAACTTGGCATGAGCAGCTCTGTCTCTTCCTCTCTTTTCTTCTTAGACGCCAGGCTGTCTTCATAGATGTTTATTTTATGGTCTTTGCCTTTATGACACACATTTTACAATTATGAGCCTTGTGTGTGGAATGCCTATAGATATCATACACTGGATATGACTGTGAGTTTGGGAAAGAGAGGGCTAAGAGTAAATCACTGTAGTCTGGAGTGCTTATTTTTGTTGTACCTGTATGTCACATCTTCCAATAATATCGTTTTATTACTTTATTACTTTATCAATAATAAAGCTGATATTCTTTTTTTAAAGCTGATATTCTTATATACTTGATAGTTTTTCTCAATTGGTTCAGATTTTTGTGGGGTAGTGGGGCCTATCTATTTATACTCAAAACCCATGTAGTCACTCTTTGTCTTAGCATGGGTCCCTTGAAGCACATACTGAGATGAACAATTTTGTACAGAATGTTTATAGGGGAATGTTCTCAATGATATGCCAGTATGAAAGATATGGTCAAGACTGACATGAACTCACAATGTAATTGTAGCTGAGGCCTCACCAATCCTGAAGGTGCTCTGGACCTGGGGTGCCCTTCAGAGTTGTCCCATATTGAGACAAGGAAGTTAAGCATTTATATACCACAGTCAGTCAATCAGTGGCCATCAGCTACCTCTGAGAATGGACATAATTGAGCAGAGCAGTTCTCTGCGGTTGAGGACATTTCCAATGATGAACTCATAAGTAAGAAGTTTAGAAAATGATATTCACAGAAATTGTGGGAAAGATGGGTTGGCAGTAAAGTGTGGGGGGGTGGAACTGAGTGGAGCTTCCCAAATCCATCAGACTTTTGAACCATTTCATAATTTTGCTTTAATTTTAATTTGATATTAATATCACTAGCCTTATTATAAGGGAAAGGAGGGAATCTGAGTGGGAAAAATTAGAGAGAGAGACAAACCATGAGAGACTCCTAACTCTGGGAAACAAAGGGTTGTAGAAGGGGAGGTGTGGGTAACTGGGTGATGGGCACTGAGGAGGGCACTTGATGGGATGAGTACTGGGTGTTATACTATATGTTGGCAAATTGAATTTAAATTAAAAAATGTAAAAATTAAAAAAATAAAATAGGCTACAGATGAAAAAAATATATATCACTACCCTTGATTTGCATTTGAAAGTTTGCCTGAAATATATGTGAAAATATATATTCAAAAATTTTTCCAAATTTCCTTATAATTTGTGCAGTGTGTTTTTTATAGAGAGACTATCATTTACTTTTTTGATAAATATTTTATTGATGTTTGACATAAATGCATATAGAAAAGTGCATACATCACAAATTGACAGCTAGTGGAATTATTGTATATATTATATATAACCAATAGACACAATCCACATCAAAAAAATAATTTTGACAGTAATACAGAACCTCCGTTCAACTCTTCTTCGCAACCTTACATTCTTTTGTTTTCTTGTTTTTCATTATTGTTTTATTTTTAATATAAATTAAATGATATATTCTTTAAAAAGTCTTGTAGTTTTGCTTTACACATTTCTCTATCTTTGATTAAATATTATCTACTTAAATACTATAGATTTGTAATTTTTCTTGCTTGATATCTTGCATAAATATAAATTTTTTCAGTATTGTCTTGGGCATTCTTAATTCATTGCATTTAAAATGTATTGAGGTATATAATAACCTCATTCTTGTCAGTCCACAAAAAATAAATGCTTGACAAATTTTAAACATGCATATAGTCATGTTACCATTACTCACATCTCATGATATAAGGCATCTCCCAGACAGATTATAGCTCCGTGTTTTTAAAATTATTATTATTATTATTAGGGGAGAAGAACAAGTAGGGGTATTCAGTATGAAAATCTTAGTCCTTTAATTGAATATTTCGTTAATTTCAGTTAATATGAACATTTATAGAATTGGATTCATTTTCACAATATCACTATTTGGTAATTTTTTTTAAAGATTGTAATTATTTATTCATGAGAGAGAGAGAGAGAGAGAGAGAGAGCAGCAGAGTCGCAGGCAGAGAGAGAAACAGGCTCCATGCAGGAAGCCCGACGTGGATCGATCCCGGGTCTCCAGGATCACACCGTGGGCTGAAGGCAGTGCTAAACCTCTGAGCCACCCAGGCTGTCCTCACTATTTGGTAATTAAACACAATTTGACCTACTGCTATTACATTACTGTTTTACTGAGATCTGTACTTTTTAATGATCAGTTGTGTATTTGTTTTTGTTATTTATTTTTCCTCTATTAAATAGAATATTTTCATCCTTTTGCTATTTTTTAATGGTTACCTTAGAGATAACAAATTGTGCCTTTGAATTATTAAATATAAATTGTCATTTTCATGATTCTAGAAACTTAGATCATTTTTTAAATAATAAATGTATTTTTTATTGGTGTTCAATTTGCCAACATACAAAATAACAGCCAGTGCTCATCCCGTCAAGTGCCCCCCTCAGTGCCCGCCACCCAGTCACCCCCACCCCCGCCCTCCTCCCCTTCCACCACCCCTAGTTCATTTCCCAGAGTTAGGAGTCTTTCATGTTCTGTCTCCCTTTCTGATATTTCCTACCCATTTCTTCTCCCTTCCCCTCTATTCCCTTTCACTATTATTCATATTCCCCAAATGAATGAGACCATATAATGTTTGCCTTCTCCAATTGACTTACTTCACTCAGCATAATACCCTCCAGTTCCCTCCATGTTGAAGCAAATGGTGGGTATTTGTCATTTCTAATGGCTGAGTAATATTCCATTGTATACATAAACCACATCTTCTTTACCCATTGATCTTTCGATGGACACCGAGGCTCCTTCCACAGTTTGGCTATTGTGGACATTGCTGCTAGAAACATCGGGATGCAGGTGTCCTGGCATTTCACTGCATCTGTATCTTTGGGGTAAATCCCCAGCAGTACAATTGCTGGGCCGTAGGGCAGGTCTATTTTTAACTCTTTGAGGAACCTCCACACAGTTTTCCAAAGTGGCTGCACCCGTTCACATTCCCACCAACAGTGCAAGAGGGTTCCCTTTTCTCCACATCCTCTCCAACATTTGTGGTTTCCTGCCTTGTTAATGTTCCCCATTCTCACTGGTGTGAGGTGGTATCTCATTGTGGTTTTGATTTGTATTTCCCTGAGGAAATACAAGGGCTAGTGATGCGGAGCATTTTCTCATGTGCTTGTGGGCCATGTCTATGTTTTTCTCTGTGAAATTTCTGTTCATGTCTTTTGCCCATTTCAAAATTGGATATTTTGTTTTTTGGGTGTTGAGTTTAATAAGTTCTTTATAGATGTTGGATACTGGCCCTTTATCTGATATGTCATTTGCAAATATCTTCTCCCATTCTGTAGGTTGTCTTTTAGTTTTATTGACTGTATCCTTTGCTGAGCAAAAGTTTCTTATCTTGATGAAGTCCCAATAGTTCATTTTTGCTTTTGTTTCTTTTGCCTTCGTGGATGTATCATGCAAGAAGTTACTGTGGCCGAGTTCAAAAAGGGTGTGGCCTGTGTTCTCCTCTAGGATTTTGATGGAATCTTGTCTCACATTTAGATCTTTCATCCATTTTGAGTTTATCTTTGTGTATGGTGAAAGGTGGTCTAGTTTCATTCTTCTGCATATGGATGTCCAATTTTCCTAGCACCATTTATTGAAGAGGCTGTCTTTCTTCCATGGATAGTCTTTCCTCCTTTGTCGAACATTAGTTGACCATAAAGTTGAGGGTCCACTTCTGGATTCTCTATTCTGTTCCATTGATCTATGTGTCTATTTTTGTGCCAGTACCACACAGTCTTGATGACCACAGCTTTGTAGTACAACCTGAAATCTGGCATTGTGATGCCCCCAGCTAAGGTTTTCTTATTTAAAATTCCCCTGGCTATTTGGGGTCTTTTCTGATTCCATGCAAATCTTAAAATAGTTTGTTCCAACTCTATGAAGAAAGTCCATGGTATTTTGATAGAAATTGCATGAAACGTGTAAATTGCCCTAGGTAACATATTATGAATGGTTATATGCCAATAAATTAGGCAATCTAGAAGAAATGGATGCATTTCTGGAAAACCACAAATTACCAAAACTGGAACTGGAAGAAATAGATAACCTGAACAGGCCAATAACCAGGGAGGAAATTGAAGCAGTCATCAAAAACCTCCCAAGACACAAAAGTCCAGGGCCAGATGGCTTCCCAGGGGAATTCTATCAAATGTTTAAAGAAGAAACCATACTTATTCTACTAAAGCTGTTTGGAAAGATAGAAAGAGATGGAGTACTTTCAAATTCATTCTATGAGGCCAGCATCACCTTAATTCCGAAACCAGACAAAGACCCCACCAAAAAGGAGAATTATAGACCAATATCCCTGATGAACATGGATGCAAAAATTCTCAACAAGATACTAGCCAATAGGATCCAACAGTACATTAAGAAGATTATTCACTATGACCAAGTAGGATTTATTCCTGGGACGCAAGGCTGGTTCAACACTCATAAAACAATCAATGTGATTCATCATATCAGCAAGAGAAAAACCAAGAACCATATGATCCTCTCAATAGATGCAGAGAAAGCATTTGACAAAATACAGCATCCATTCCTGATCAAAACTCTTTAGAGTGTAGTGATAGAGGGAACATTCTTCAACATCTTAAAAGCCATCTACGAAAAGCCCACAGCAAATATCATTCTCCATGGGGAAGCACTGGGAGCCTTTCCCCTAAGATCAGGAACAAGACAGGGATGCCCACTCTCACCACTGCTATTCAACATAGTACTAGAAGTCCTAGCCTCAGCAATCAGATCATTTTAAACTTACATACCAGTTCTTAACTTTTTTTCCAACCTCTTATGGGTTTGAATTCTATATGTACTTTAAATCTCACAGGTCATTGTTATTTTATTTTAATGATAAATTTTTATTATATTTATAGCCATATTTACTCTTTGTAGTGTCATACTTTCTTATAGTTCAGAGCTTCCTTATAGAATCATTCTTTGCTTAAAAAATATTTATTATTTCTTTTAGTACATGAATGGTAAATTCCGTTAATTTCTTCTGGTCTAAAAATACCTTTATTTCCCTTCATTATCAAAAGACACATTTACTTTGAAATAAATAATTTCAGCACTTTGAAAAAGGCATTCCAAAAAAAAAAAGAAAAGAAAGAAGAAAGAAAGAAAGAAAGAAAGAAAGAAAGAAAGAAAGAAAGAAAAAGGCATTCCATTTACTGTGATTTCCATAATTTCTGTTAAGAGTCAGCTATAAATCAAATTGTCCTTTCTTTAATAAGAATGCATCTTTTGTTGTTTGTCTGGCTTCTTTTAAGATTTGTTTTTGTTTTCATAGAACAAGTATTTTACTCTCCCTAGAGTATGGCTAGGTATGGCTTTCTTTTAATTTATATTGTATGGGGTTTATACATCTTTTCTATGTTTAGCCTCCTGCCTACTTACATTCATAATTTTTCAAGTGTCTTGAGTAATTGGTTTTGTGTTTGAAGACCATCACATCACTATTTTTTCCCTTTCATTCTAAAATACACACAATGAACACTGATTGTACATCTATCCTCTAGAAGCTAATCTCTGTCTGAATAAAACCCAAACTTTTGGGTTCTTGTTCTGCCCTCCAAATCAGCAAATGCTTCAGAGAAAAATTTAGCTAATCTCTGTCTGAATAAAACCCAAATTTTTGGGTGTCTTCTTCTGCCCTCCAAATTAGCAAATGCTTCAGAGAAAAAATTTAGCTTTTGAATATCTTTTTATCTCCCAGTATTTTCCACCTCCCCAGAATCTTGACCCTATTATAATAATGGCTTAAGTAGCTCTACGATCCCTAGCTAATCTCTGTCTGAATAAAACCCAAATTTTTGGGTGTCTTGTTCTGCCCTCCAAATCAGCAAATGCTTCAGAGAAAAAATTTAGCTTTTGAATATCTTTTTATCTCCCAGTATTTTCCACCTCCCCAGAATCTTCACCCTATTATGATAATGGCTTAAGTAGCTCTACGATCCCTTCCTTACAGAATGTGTAGTTTTAATTACTAAGCTTTTCTAGTTATTAGGAGGATTGTTCTGTCACATGTTTTTTCATCAGCAACATGCACACAGTTTCTTTCTGCTTTTCTTAAACTTTCAGACTCCAAATTCTACCATAAGCTACACTATTAACCACTTTACTTTGAAGCATATTTGCAGGAAAAATGGCATTCTAAATGGATGTCAGAAGAGCCTACTCAACAGCAAGAGTCCTTAAAGCAGCTCAAATGCAGATGTCTCCATAGGTACAAGGGGAGATACTACCCATCATGCAAGTGCAAGGGTTGCCCTAACGTAAATGTCACTAAAGGTTTCATGTTCCACAGAGCCAATATTTTGCTAATAATTTCATAGGCCTAACTTTCAGTGCCTCTACAAGTGATATGCTGGTCATAAGAATAGAGTGCAGGACATCTCAGTATTTATATCTTACTTTTAAGTCCTCCATTCTACATGAGATTTACCAATAAGGGATTATTTATGTTATAGGCAATGCTGTATTAATATACATTAATAATGTCATATTTTTGAAACATAATAACTTATCATGTTATCAGGAGAACAGAGATAAAGAATTTAACCAAAGATTGGATTTTCATAAAGTAGGGGAAAGGACCACAGTCTAGTTAGAGGTGGAATTTGATAGCTGACTACTTTTTGTGTCACCTTAGATATTTTAAAATAAGACAAAAGTCAGTAATGCTAATGACTGGTTTAGTTCATGTTAATTTTTCATATTGTTTTATTGCTTAGGTTTTCAATATATTCACTATATTCTTTTCATCTGTTTTTGTAATGCTCCAGTTTTTCTCTTATTCTTTTTGTTTGTTTTTCTATAATTAATCTACCTGATTATTCTTATTTTTATAACTGTCACTTCAAAATTATAACTGATTATCTTAAACACCTATGTTCTTTTCTAATATGAAAATTTAGAACTGTAAGAATTTAAAACTATAGTATTTAAAATTATAAACCATATTAAACCATACTACAAAACATTTAAAACTATAAACATCCTGAAATAACTGCAATAGCTAAATTTTAAATGTTTTGATAGGTCATATTTTATTATTATTCAGTTAAATATATTTTAAAATTTTCATGATAATTTCTCATCCCATGGGTTTTTAGAAGTAAACTGTTTGGAATATACAGTATAATATTTATAATTAATTATAACTGTAATATTTAGATAGTTAGATCCTTTGATTTTTTAAATGGATTTTATAGCAAAATCTACTTTGATAAAAAAATTCTGTATTATTTTCATCAATTGATATTTTGATCAGTTTGGCTCTAGGGCAATAATATGATTGTTTTGATAACTATCCATGAAAAATTGAAAAGAATATATATTATGCACTTACAATGATCGATGCATCATTTATGACGTATTATTAATCATATCATTCAAGATATATATCCCTAACTGATTCTATTCTTTATGTCTCTATTATCAGTTACTGACAGTGATGTTAAGAAGAAATCAACTACGATTTTGATTTGCTATTTTTTTTCTTTTTATTATCTAAAAAGCTGAGACAGCATAGTGAGTACTGAAGGAGGAGAAACAATTCTCAGCACACACACACACACACACACACACATACACAAAGCTGACCATATATCTTGAATTTATAATTAGAGTTTGTCCAATACAGGGTCCAGCTGTAGAAGGGAAAATCAATGTTTTACTACATTGGACTAGGTATGTCAACTAATGAACTAAGGTATTTTTTTAAACTAAAACTACAGGGGATCCCTGGGTGGTGCAGCGGTTTGGCACCTGCCTTTGGCCCAGGGCGCGATCCTGGAGACCTGGGATCGAATCCCATATCAGGCTCCTGGTGCATGGAGCCTGCTTCTCTCTCTGCCTCTCTCTGTCTCTGTGACTATCATAAATAAGTAAAAATTAAAAAATTAAAAAAAATAAAATAAACTAAAACTACAGAAGGACTTTTTATTTCATATGAGTTATCAGAAAATTCATAAATCCTGCTCTAATTTTACTCAAAAGATAAGTAAAAATTAACCCCCCAGAACACCACAAAGTGGTGTAGACATTACATAAAAAGTTATTCAGCTTATTTGATAGATTGATCATCTTACTAGTTCTTCACTTTATTTGAACTTCCATGGCATAAATTGAGGTGGCAATTTTCTCTTAAATTAAACAATGCTACATTCTCTGGATTTTTTTTTTTTTTTTTGCAATTAGCAAGAGGGTTTATTGAACCTTTGTGCAAATGGGCTCTCCGCCTCCGAGGAGGAGGAAGAGAGCCCTGATTAGCAATTACAGGTATCTTTTAAAGGCAAAAGAAAAAAACCGCTTAAAGACAAAAGAACTGCGGGAGTCGCATAGCATTCAGGTTATTTTCTCAGAAAGTCAACATGAACCTATTATTTCTCAGAAGGTCAACATGAACCTATTCAGGGACATTCCAATCAGGGTGTGGGGGGAAATGGTTTTCTTATCACAAACAGAATGCTTTTTGTTGCTAAAACTTCAGGAAGGCACCTGGATCTGCTGCCTCTGGGTTAGGGCTGGTCCTACTCACAAGGGGGGGGTGGGAGGTTCTTCATTCCCTCCTCTTTGTTTGGGCTGATTTTAACCTTAAAATCTTAGGGAACATTTATTTCTTCAGTTAGGAGGGCCTGACATTGTTGAGTTAATACCAGAGCTTGGGTAATAGACAATCTTTCTCGGACGAACTGGAGCAGCTGGTTGAGGATGCAGGGGCCGAAAGTCAGCAGCAGGAGCAGGATAACTAGAGGGCCCATAATGGTAGAGCTTAAGGTGGTCATCCAGGGAGACTGGTTAAACCAGCTTTTAAACCAGCCCTGCTGGGCTTCCAGGTCCCTTTATCTTTTATTTAGCCTATCCCTGAGTTTGGCCATGGAGTCCCTGATGACTCCAGAATGGCCTGCATAGAAACAGCATTCCTCTCCCAGGGCCGCACACAGGCCTCCCTCTTTCAGGAGTAGTAAATCCAAGCCTCTCTTGTTTTGAAGTCCTACTTCTGAAAGTGAGGTGAGGGACTGTTCTAACTTAGAAACGGACTGCTCCAGTGCCCGTAGATCCTCCTCTACAGCTGCTTGGAGTTTTATATAACGTCATGAGCCCTGGATCAAAGTGGCTGCGCCAGTACCCACCCCAGTAGCGACCCCTAGTCCCAACATAACGGCTAGGGTTAGGGAGACAGGTTCGCGCCGAAAACGGGTGGGATGTTCGTCATACTGATATTCTAGAGTTTCAGCAGGGTGATAGAACACCCTGGGTATGATCTGCACCATGACACAGAGGTCGTTTGAGCTATTTAGAACCTTAGCTGACACACAGGGGGTGAGGCCTTTGTTGCATGCCCACCAAGTTCCCGGCTGGGGCACCAGGTAAGAGTCAGTCCCTAAAATCGGGGCGGTAGTATTGCAGAGGTCCTGGTAACCCCGGGTGAGTATAGTTAGCCTTGACAGTGATGTAATCCCAGGAGGAGGAGGGCCTCCCATCCTGTGTCTCCCGTAGTCTCGCACCCCCAATTTTACAATAGAAGTGTTCCCCCCCTCCACAGGTGGGATTTAGCCTGTGATCTCTGTGGTACTCAGGACAGACATAAAAGGGAAGAGTGCTTAGCATGGCCCTTCTGTCAGGCGTGCCACATGCTCCCCATGGGTCTAATCCCAGTCGCCTTGGGGGGCTTTCTCGGTTGGGGGCCCTAGAGGTGTCAAAGTATCCCTCTAGGTCCCATGGGCTGGGGGCCCCTATGGTTAGCTTACATAAATCAGGGTATAGGTTAGGCCACCAGGTTCCCACGGGAGCAGTCTTTAGTTGTGGACCAGACCTCGTCACCCCCAGACGTTAGTACCTGCCACGTTAACATTTTGGGGGCATGAGGGTTACCTTTGGCAGGGGTGAAGAGTGCTAGGAGAGGTAGGAATATAACAACTGTCATTGAACAATTTTTGAAAGTCTTATCTTGAGTGGGTTTTGCGTGCGGTGGAGCTTCCATTGGCGTGGCTCGCCCGGTCCGTCCTGGCTGGTGTCAGCGGTGCTCGTTGATGGGGCGCGCTTGACGTGTGAGGCGTGGACCCAAGCAGCAATACCGTCTACTTTTAGGGCGGTTGGGGTGGTTAGTAGTACAGTGTATGGGCCCTTCCAGCAGGGCTGAAGGGTCCTGGACTGATGTCTCCTGACATAGACAGAGTCACTGATCTGGAACAGGTTGTGTCTCCGGGGTGGTAGACAGCCACAAGGGGTTTCCAGATCTGGCCCTGGATAATCTGGAGCGCCTTTAGCCTGTCCTGTAAACCGGGAGTGTTAGCAAGAGGGTCAATAGCAGAATCTAGTAAGTCCGTCACTGGTGGGGGACCTCCATAGACAATCTCGTAAGGAGTTAGCCCATAGCGCGCGGGAGTGTTCCAGACTCGGAACAGAACCATAGTGGGGAGTTGGACCCAGTCTCTAGTGCCAGTCTCCAATGTCAATTTGGTTAGGGTCTCTTTAATTGTTCTATTTATTCTTTCTATGTGCCCTGAGCTCTGGGGTCTGCATGCGCAATGTAATTTCCAATTTATCCCCAGTAATCTGGCCACCAACTGACTTACCTGGGAGACGAAGGCGGGGCCGTTGTCCGACCCTATTACCTTGGGCAGTCCAAACCGGGGGAAAATTTCTTCTAGGATTTTCTTGACAAGCACCTGGGCAGTTTCTCGTTTGGTGGGGAAGGCTTCTGTCCATCCTCCTGTGGGCCTAGTGCAGCGGCCCGTGCTGTTTCATCGGCCATCCTGTTCCCCTCTGCTACTGGGTCATTGCCGTGCTGATGCCCCGGACAGTGAATTATCTACCACGGCCGCCCCGGCTTTACGTTCACCATTTCGTAGAAAGCTACTCCCCTCGGTGTACCAGGTTGCTTCAGCATCTGGCAAAGGCTGGTCCGTCAAGTCCCCTCTGGTGCCATGGACCTCGGCTAGGATCTGGTGGCAATTATGCATTACCAGGGAGGGGGACTCGGCTTCTGGAAGCAAGGTGGCTGGGGTTAGGGATATAGCCGTTCCGAACCGTATCCGCTCGGAATTCAGTAACATGGCCTGATAATGGGTGACCCGAGCGTTTGAGAGCCATCGATCAGGGGGCTGGCAGATGACTGTCTCTATGGTGTGGGGGGGAGGGGCCACCACAGTGAGGGGTTGGCTGAAGGCCAACTTATCTAAATCTTTTACCAGGACTGCCACAGCCGCTATTATTCGGAGACATGGGGGCCATCCTGCAGCCACGCTGTCTAATTTTTTTGAAAAGTATGGCACGGGCCTTTTCCAGGGTCCCAGTTTCTGAGTTAGGACCCCTTTGGCTATTCCTCAGCGTTCATCAGCATATAGCGCAAATGGCTTGGTTACATCTGGGAGGCTCAGGGCAGGGGCGGTCAATAAGGCCCTTTTTATTTTGTCAAAAGCCAATTGTTGCTCCTTTCCCCAGTGGTAGGGGGTGTTGGATTTAGTGAGAGGATATAGGGGAGCCGCCAGCTCTGCAAACCCGGGTACCCAGAGGCAGCAGAACCCGGCACTGCCGAGGAACTCTCGTAGCCCTCTGGCGTCAGTGGGTGCTGGGATCAGGGCTACAGCCTTTTTGCGGCCCTCCGTCAGCCACCTCTGGCCTCCTTCCAGGAGATATCCCTGATAGGTCACTCGTCTCTGGCCTATTTGGGCCTTTTTGGTGGAGGCCCTATACCCCAGTCTTCCCAGTCTCTCGAGCAGGGCCCCCGTACCTTTTACACAATCCTGTTCTGTCTTAGCCGCTATGAGCAAATCATCCACGTACTGCAGGAGAACGAGGTCCGGATGGCCAACTCCGAATTCTGCCAAGTCCTGAGCGAGGCTTCGTTGAACAAGGTGGGGGAGTTTTTGAATCCCTGTGGTAGCCTTGTCCAAGTGAGTTGTCCTGAGAATCCCGTCTCAGGATCTTTCCATTCAAAGGCAAAAATAGGCTGGCTTTGAGAGCTTAACTTGAGGCAAAAGAATGCATCTTTAGATAGAGCTCAAGGGTCCTTCTGCCTCAGTTAAAACTGAATGTTGAGGGATCCCTGGGTGGCGCAGTGGTTTGGCGCCTGCCTTCGGCCCAGGGCGCGATCCTGGAGACCCGGGATCGAATCCCACATCAGGCTCCCGGTGCATGGAGCCTGCTTCTCCCTCCACCTGTGTCTCTGCCTCTCTCTCTCTCTCTGTGACTATCATAAATAAATAAAAATTAAAAAAAAAAAAACTGAATGTTGAGCTCCTGTAGCAACCAGGAAGGTCACTGGTTGGCCCCCCACTTTAAGGGTTATCCGAGGCTCGGGGGGGGGGGCTCCTGGCCCTGACACCCCTAATCTTCATCCTCTAGGGACAGAACGGGAATGGGATTCTTCTTAGGTCCCTGCGTTTGGCCCTTTTTTGGACACTCTTTAACGCAATGTCCTTTTTCCTTGCATTAGGCACACTGGTCTCGTTCAACCCGTGGTTTTCTTTTGTCTCCCAGGTCCTTACTCTGTCCTGACTTACTCTGCCCTGAGCCCTGTACTATGGTGGCCAGTATCCCAGTCAGTTCTTTATTGCGTTTCCTTTATCTCTTTTATTTTGTCTCTTTCTCTCTCTCTCTCTCTCCTCTCTCTCTCTCTTTCCTCTCTCTCTCTCTTTAAGTATACATATGGTAGCCTTCCATTAATCTTTCCAGAAAACCTGCACAATAGCACGTACGTTTGCCAAATTGGTGGGGCGTCGCCCTGCCCCTTTGAGACCCGCTAGGAGTACCTGGCAATAGAGACGGAGCCGCTCCCTACCAGCAGCAGTGTCGTAGTCCCAGGTCGGGCGAACCAAGGGGAAAACATCCTGATTTCATTAGGCAGCTGGGTCGGCCTCCCATCCGCCCCGGGGATGTTTTTCTGTAGATGCGCTGTCTCTCCTCCGTGGTGAGGAGAGTCTGCAGGAGCTGATCAGGGTGTCCATTGGGTCCTGGCTGAAAGACCAGGGCCTTCACCTCCTACCGGTCTTAGGATTGAGCCTGGGGCATCTCGGATCCCGGACGAGCCCCCAAATGTTGGACCCTGGCTCACGGGTGCCAACGTGTCCCGGTGGACGCCCCAGAGACTCACACCCCAGACAGGCAGATGCAATTAGCAAGAAGGTTTATTGGACGTTTGCACAAACGGGCTCTCCGCCTCCGAGGAGGAAGAGAGCCCATTCTCTGGATTTTCTCTTACAACTCCAGCTCAATATCTTTTACTGAAAAGTTTTTTGAAGATAATAATTATTTTCTTTCTTAGTGCTGTAATCTTGTGCTAAGATATGTCTGGCAGAAAATAAATACTCATTAAATATTTCTTGAGAAACATTTTCAGTGACAGGCTAACTATTGGAGTTCTTCAAACTTAGATGTTGGATCTTGTTGTTACTCATTTATGTCTTTACCCTAGATGACTGAAACCTTTTGGTGCTATAGAATATCATACATATGTTGATTTTGCTTAAAATTGAATTTTTTTCTGATAGCATCACTGAAACTGAGCATCTTAACTTTAACATTTTAAGAGAGGCCTTGGCCAAACTCGCTGGATTCAGTTTCTTGTAACGTAATAGAAAGCTGATTATAGATACCCACAAAGTGCTTGTTGATAAATGCAAGAAAGTTAGAAATATGACATGTCTTCATTAATGAATATTCTATGAACAATGAGGCATGCTTAAGCTGTTGGCCATAACTAATGAACCATAAACTCAAATGTAATGCAAGTGATTACCTAGTTTTAGAAAATTAGAATGATTTGAATATTCTAATTCTAATTTGAAATCTATGTCTAATTTGAATGTAATTCAAATTTGAAAAATTCTAATTTGAATTCTAGTTTTAATTGTAAATTCAATATTTTTCATCTACTTTTATTTTTCTTCTTAACTATTCTTATCTGCCTTTATAATTAGTCATATATTAGATCTCTTCTCTCTTTCATATAAACTGGTTGCGTTCTGAGTTATCATCATTTAATTTTTCTCAGAAGACTAACAACATTTTTGAATACTTGACTAAATTTCTCAAACAGTTATCTACCTTAATACATAAACTGCATAATTTTTTATTCAGAACTTTTACTTTGTAATGTAGCCTTTTATAATTTTGGAGGGTTTCTCCCTCTGATAAATTTAGCTTTCCTAAGTTCCAATAAAATATGGTTTATAAATTTTTGCAAGTTTAATTCCATATGATAATGTAAATCTACCTTTATGGGTGACTGCAATTATTATCTTTTCAAAAGTAAATATTTTTTATACACCTATCTAGAGTTTTCCTCCTTCCTTCTTTCCTTTTTCTTCTGATTTTTAAAGAGGACAAGATTTTTTCCTGATATTGCATATCTTAGAGATAAGATAGAATTCTCAATTAGAAAGTTTATACTTTCTATAAAGTCGTTTTTTGCTTGATCATAGGACTCTCGGCTCTAGGCTTATGCAAAGGACCCTGGGAAGGAATGTGTTTATTATTTTCATGGACAACCAAGTCTACTGAAGACCACAGTTGCTGTCCCTTTAAATGGAAGAGATGTGTTGAGGTTTGCTTTCTTTTTTTTATTTATTTATTTATTTATTTTATTTATTTATTTTTTTTGAGGTTTGCTTTCTATATACTGTTTCCTTTTCTGCTCTTGATTTCATTTCTTGTTTTTTGATCCTTGTGAAATGCTTGTTCTAAGTCTGACCTCTTGAGAAATGAAGATTTCACCAAGTACACTCTAGCTATGCTATTCCTGCCAAACAATTTTGGTTAGTTTTCTTTGTATTTGTGGTGATGACCAATATTTAACTGTGGTTTTATACTACCCTCTTTCCCCCCATCTTAGAAGACTGAGGTAATCTTTTTTTTCCTTATCATATCATACATTAAAAAATTAAAAACTTTGGCTGGATATTTCTACAAAATATACTTACTCAGGGTGCTAACAGAAAAATAAAAGTTTTCTATTTTTCCTCTGTCCATGATTTCTACTTTTACTCCATATACCTGCTCCTGAAAGTATGACAGTTGTCTGGTTTCAGCAGAAAAACAAAATAAAAACAGAATAATACAAAAACAAAACCTTTTGGATAAATCCTTTCTTCGTTTCTGTTATCTGACTGGCAACAAACATTTAATCCCAATTTTGTCCAAATCTCATAATGTTTGTGAGATGTCAAATGACTGTCTAGTTTAAATATTATCATGTTAGGGAGGCCTGGGTGGCTCAATGGTTGAGCATCTGCCTATGGCTCAGGGCATGGTCCCAGGTTCCTGGGATCGAGTCCGGCATTGGGCTCCCATTTTGAAACCTAAATACAGCATTGTTTTGAACTAAATAGAAGTGTAATCTGATTTTTCTAGAGCCATATCTAGAAGATCACATCTGAAACAAAGCTCTTCTGGTCTTGCCTCACCAGGAACCCAAAGAGAAGAAAAACATCTAACTGCAATATAGAGGCTTATCATTTTCCGTATTGTGTCAACCTCCAAAAATTTGTACTCAGGTTGGAATAGAAAAACATTAATGTTATCATCCCCTACCACTTAGCCTCATTTCTCCCACATAGAAGAGTCAATTATTATTGCCAAGTCTCATACTTTCCTTATGGCATGGCATGTAAGAATTTCCACTAACCCCGACTCCTCCTCTGCATCCATTATACAGATTCCAGTGGAATGTGCCATTCTTTAAACAGAGATGTGGATTAGGCAGGCCAATATGAATCCGGGGATTTTTATTCTCCTTTAAAAACCTATTTTTTGAGATAAACTACTTTGAGAATATTATCCTCTTTTCTTTATATTCAGTGTTCCCTCCTCCAAATTCACATGTTAAAACACTAACCCCTAAATTAATGGTATTGTGGTACTGTGAGGGTAATTAGGTTTCATGAGATCATAAGGGTGATGCCCTCATAAGGGAATTAGTGCATTATGAGAAGAAGGAGGACAGGAGAGTTCTGTCTTTTTACACTTTGAGGAAAGGCTATGTGAGCGCACAGGGGAAGATGGCCATAAGCAAGCCAAGAAAATGGTCTTCGTCAGGAAATGAATCTCCTAGCATCTTCATTTTGGACTTCCAGCCTCCAGAATTGTGAGAAATAGATATTTATTATTATCTAATAAATAGATATTTATTGCTTAAGTCACATTATCTATGGTATTTTGGTATAGCAACTTGAGCAGACTAAGAAAAATATTAAAACATTTTTTTAGAGTAGAAGTAGTATTTGGTATGTGTTAATATCATATCTCTTGCCTAGGCAGTGATTCAGAAAACTGGCATGTTAGAAAGATATAGGAACCTGGGTGGCTCAGTGGTTGAGCATCTGCCTTCCGCTCAGGGCTTGATCCCAGGGTCTTGGGATCAAGTCTCGCATCAGGCGCCCTATAGGGAGCCTGCTTCTCCCTCTGCCTATGTCCCTGCCTCTCTCTGTGCATCTCTCATGAATAAATAAATAAGATCCTTATTTTATAACAAGGATTTGAATGAATAAATTGATAAAAGAGAGAGAGAGAGAGTTATATGGGAACCTTTTAAGACTTATCTTAAGTTTTCCCTTATAATAAACATTTAATAGTATTTTTCAGACCAAACTTTCTACAGATAAGAAAAGTTGTATAAAGTATTTAAAAACAAAAAGTGTGAGAAGACATAGAGGAACTTAAACAACAGCAAGACTTGAGGACTCAAGATCCTGTAGAGTAAAAGCCCACAGAGTAAACAAGGCATTGGGCAACATTCTTTTCTTTGAAAATTTATAAAATTAAAGAGGTCATTAAGAAGGTGAGAGTCTAAAATAAAGCTTTCCTTACACTCAAGGGTAAACGAAAAATGTTGGAATCTTTTTGTCCACAAAAAAGAAGCAGACCTGGTAAATATCCGACTTTTTGGTGGGACTTTCCAGGACTATACTGTACGAGTAAGGGTACATGTGAATAGTCCAGTTCTAACAAAGAATAAAGAGATTCAAATGGGCTCAGTTATTGTTTAGAACAAGTCAATCTGCCCCTGCACTACATCCTAAAAGAAGCAAAGGTAATGCTCTCTGTAGGAAGATAATATGATCAATAGCTTCCAATTTTCTTAATCTTGCCTGCTAGAAACCCAAAAAGATATCATTTGGCTCTTCATAATGAGAACCTAGTGGGAACACTGGCAGTAAAATCTGTGAAAGTGAAGTAAGTGCCCATGGGTTTCTAACACTATGTAGATTACAATGTAATTAGAACAGAAATCAAAATGATATAAGATAGCTGGAAAATTCCCAAATATTTGGAACTAAAGCACACCCTTCTAAGTAAGAAATGGGTCAAAGAAAAATCTCAATGGAAGTTAAAAACACATTTTGAACTAAACAAAAGTGAAAATAAAAATAGAACTCATCAAAATGTGTTGGATACCATGAAAATAGTAATTAGAATCAAATTTATAGTATTAGATGTATATGATAGAAAAGAAGTTAGATCTAAAACCAATACTTTAGGGAATAAAAAATAAGAGCGAATCAATTCTCCTGCAAAAGAAAGAAAGAGTTGAAATAAATTGTAAACAGAAACATAACAGAGAAAATCAATGAAACCAAAAGTTGATTTTTAGATCAATAAAGCCGACAAACCTCCAGCCACAGTAACCCAGAAAATCAGAGAGAAAACACAAACTATTAATATTACAAACAAAACAGGGAGATTATCGGGATGCCTGCGTGGCTCAGCAATTGAGCGTCTGTGTTCGGGCCAGGGCGTGATCCTGGAGTCTCAGGATCAAGTCCCACATCGGGCTCCCTGCATAAAGCTTGGTTTTCTCTCTGCCTATGTCTCTGCCTCTCTCTCTCTTTCTCTGTGTCTCTCATGAATAGAGAAATAAAATCTTAAAAAAGAGAAAGAAATAGGGAGATTATCAATACTGATCTTGTGGACTTTAAAATAAAGATTACTATGAACCAACGTATGCCCCCAAATTTGATAAATTAGATAAACCAATACCTTAGAAGATCCACAATACCAAAACAAGCAGAAGAAATAAATAATCTGAATATGCCCATACCTATTAAAGTGATTTAATTGAGAAGTAATAAAATTCCCAAAGAGAAAACATGCAGGCCAGATAGTAAATTCACTAGTAAATTCTACCAAATATTGAAGCAATGAATGATACTAATTCTACTTTCTTCCAGAACATAGTCATAGAAAGAACACTTTTGAGTTTATTCTAATACTTAAACCAGGTAAAAAACATTGCTAGTAAGAAAAACTATAGACCAAAATATCTCATGAACATATTTGCAAAATACTTAAAAAATTATTAGCAAATCAAAACGAGTATGTATGCAAACTAAACACCATGGCCAAGTGGGATTATCCCACATATGCAAGATGAATTCCATATTCACAAGTCAACTTAATCCATGTCACCAATTAGAAAAGAAGACTATTGTGATCCTGTCAATTAATTCAGAAGCAAAATGGTAAAATTCAATAAGTATGATTGTTAAAATTCTCTCAATTAGAATTAGAAATAGAAGGAAAGTTTTTTAACTTGATAAAGAATCTCTATAAAAATCTACAACTAACAACCTATTTAATGGTGAGACACTGGATGCTTTCCCCTATGACTGACAAGAAGGTAATGATGTCCCACTTCACCATTCTTATTAACATGGTACTGGAAGACCTACCTAGTACAATAAGACAAGGAAAAGAAAATAAAGGTATTTAGACTGAGGGAGAAGAAATAAAACTGTCTTTGTGAAAAGTACAAAGTCAACTAGAATATTCCCCATAATCAAAAAAATAAAAAATCTTGGAAATAAGTGATTATAGAGGTTTGCATGATACAAGGTTAATATGCAAAAGTAAATTGCTTTATAACATACCAGCAATTAACAATAGGAATTTGAAATTAAAATCATACTAACATTCATGATAGCATTTGAAAAATGAGATACTTAGATAAATAAAATATATTCAGAATCTATATTCAAATACATAAAACTCTGAGGAAGGGAATCAAAGACAAACTAAATAACGAAAACATTATGTTCACAGTCTGAAAAACTCAATATTGTTAAAATGTCAGTCTTGCCAAATTGATATACAAATTCTACAGAATCTGAAATGAGAACCTAGTGAATTAATTTGTTGACATCAATAAACTGATTCTTAGGTTTATATGGAAAAGACCCAGAATAGCCAAAAAAATGTTGGAGAAAAAAGTTGGAGGATTGATGCTACCTGACATCAAAACATACTTTATATATATAGTAATCAAGACAGCATGGTATTAATGAAATTCAAGGATAGTCATTCCAACAAATGGAATTTGAATAGTTGCACATCCATATTTTTAAAAAAATTTGTCTAGATATATATTTTACAAATTATAACTTGACATGTATCAGCAAACTAAATATAAAATGCAAAATTATAAAGTTTCTAGAGGATAGCCTTGGACAAACTCAGGGCTTTGTTCACAGAGGATATACTTGCCTACATAGAAAATCCAGGGATGCCTTGGTGGCTCAGCGGTTAAGCGCCTGCCTTTGGACCAGGGCGTGATCTTCAGTCCCCAGGTAGAGTCCCACGTCGGGCTCCCTGCATGAAGTCTCCTTCTTCCACTGCCTCTTACTCTGTGTCTGTCATGAATAAATTAATAAAATATTAAAAAAAGAAAAAAAGAAAATTCAAAAGACTGAGGGTATCTGGGTAGCTCAGTTGGTTAAGCATCTGACTCTTGATTTCAGTCAGATCACGATAGCAGGGTTGTGTGATCAAGCCCTGTATTGGGCTCCATGCTGGGTATAGAGCCCGCTTACAATTCTTTCTCTCCCTCTCCTCCACCCCCCTCCCCCATGCTCACACACACTCACTCTCACTCTCTCTCTTTAAAAATCAATCGCTTAAAAAAAATAAGAAAATCCGCAAGAATCAACAATAAAAAAACTCCTAGAACTAATAAGATTATAGGATACAAGCTTCATATACAAGTTCATTGCTTTTCTATATAACATCAGTGAACAAGTGGAACTTGGTATTATAAGCTTATTATCATTTGCATTAGCATCTCTCAAAATGAAATACTTAGAATAAATATAACAAAATATTTACACAATCTATATGAGGAAGACTACAAAATTCTGATGATATCAAAGAAGAACTAATTAAATGAAGAGACATCCATGATCTTGGATAAGAGGATATCCATATTCTTGCATAGGAAGACTCAATGTTATCTAGATGTCAGTTCTTCCCAATTTGATTCAATGCAATTCCAAACAAATTCACAGCAAGTTATTTTGTGGATATCAAGAAAGTAATTCTAAATTTTATATGGAGAAGCAAGGAGAAGCAAAAGACCCAGAAAAGCCAACCCAATATAAGGAGAATAAAGGAGGAGAATAAAGTTAGGGGACTGACACTATCTGAACTCAAGAATTACTATAAACCTAAAGTAATTTTTTTTGCTTTTAAAAAATATTTTTATTTATTTATTCATGAGACACACAGAGAGAGGCAGAGACACAGGCAGAGGGAGAAGCAGGCTCCATGCAGGGAGCCTGATGCAGAACTCAATCCTGGACCCCAGAATCATGCACTAAGCTGAAGGCAGATGCTCAACCACTGAGCCACCCAGGTGTCCCAAACTAAGACATGTGGTATTGGTGAAAGAATACACAAATAAAACATGGAATGAATAGAAATAGACCACCATAAATATAATCAACTTATTTGTGATAGAACAAAGACAATATAGTGGACACAGACAGCCCTTTCAACAAATGGTTCTAGAACAACAAGATAGCCATATGAAAGAAAAATAATCTGGACACAGATTTTATACCACTGCCAATAATTAACTCTGATCACAAACTTAAATATAAAATTGAAAACTATGAAACTGCTAGAAGATAACGTAGGAGTAAACCTAGATGACCTTGGTATAACAATGCTTTTTAGATTCAACAATGTAGACACAACTCACAAAAGAAATAACTGATAAGTAGGCTTTCATTTAAATTGAAAACTTCTGCTCTGTGAGAGACAACATCAATACAGTGAGAAGACAAGCCACACAGTGGGAGAAAATATTTGCAAAAGACAAAACTGAAAAAGGACTAAGATCTAAAATATATAAACTCAACAGTAAGAAAACAAGAACCTCGAGTGCCTTGGTGGTTCATTCAGTTAAGCGTCTGCCTTTGGCTTAGGTCATGATCTCAGAGTCCTGGGATTAAGCCACATGTTGTGTTCCCTGCTCAGCAGGGAGCCTGCTTCTCCCTCTGCCCTTCCCACTCACTCGATCTCTCTTTCTCTCTCCCAAATAAATTATATAAATAAATAATAATAAATAATAAATAAATAAATAAATAAATAAATTCTTCTTAAAAAAAAGAAGAAAAACAAGAACCTCAGACCTTAACATACACCTCACAAAGGAAAATATTGAGATGGCAAATGAGCATATGAAAAGGATCTCACTATCATTATCATTGGAGAAATGCAAATTCAGATAATGGTACACAACTTCACACCTATTAGAATGGCCAACATCTGGAACACTGACACTGCTAAATGCTGACAAGGATGTGGAGCAATGTGAACTTTGACTCATTGCTTTTGGAAAGCAACATGGTACAGCCACTTCCGAAGACAGTTTGCCAGTTTCCTACAAAACTAAACACACTCTTACCATATGATCCAGCAAACATGCTCCTTGGTATTTACTCAAAGGAGTTGAGAACATATGTCCACATAAAATCTGCACATGGATGTTTAAAGCAACTTTAATCATAAATGCCAAAACGTGGAAGCAGGATGTCCTTCAGTGGCTGAATGGATAAACAAACTGTGGTTCATTATTCAGTATAAACAGAAATGAGTTATAAAGCCATGAAAGGACATGGAGGCACTCATATGCACGTTGCTATGTGAATGAAGCCAGTCTGACGAGGCTATGTACGGCATGACTCCAATTATATTCCATTCTGGTGAAGACAAAGTTATGGAGACTGTAAAAAAATTAGTCTTTGCCAGTGCTCTGAGGGAGGGAAGGAAACATGAATAAGTAAAATAAAGGAGATTTTAAGGCAGCAGAACTGCTGTATGTGATACAGTAATAGTTGATACACGCTATTATATATGGGTCAGAACCAATAGAATGCACAATACAAAGGGTGAACCCTAATGTAACCTATGGTTTTTAGTTAATAAGGTATCAGCATTGGCTTCTCAATTGTAACAATGTATTATTTTAGTATAAGATGTCAATAAACGGGGAAATGAGATGAGACTGGGAAGAAGTGACAAAAGGGAACTCTCTATACTCCTCACACAATATCTCTATAAACCTAAAACTGCTCAAAAAATCTATTAATTAAAAAAGAAAAATGGGGTGTGTTCTGGATGAATAAAGTCACAGTCAATATAGGTACAATTTTGCTTTGTCAAAGTAAAAATGAAGTTTATAGCATACAAACAAGAACAGGGAGGTGCTAAAAAAATGCTTAACCTAAAGAAAGGCAATTCGGCCTGAAAGAAAGTCAGTGGGGTTACTTATTTTACATGTTGGTGTAGGAATGATTCTTTCCACATCAGAGCAGGCAGTCAGCAACAATGTGCTCAGAAGCAAGCTATGAGGGAACCAGAGGTAGTGGAGAAAGAATAATATTGCCTATTATTCCCAGAGAGTTATTTATCTGGAAATTTTAGCAAACCTGAAAAGAATCATTGAACAAAGACCATATAAACCATTACATATAAATTTTTTTAAAACACTAGGCCCCTTGCCTTTGGATATATGAGTCAAGCAGATGGAAAACAAAGGACAACAATTAAAAAGTAAAATGTGTGAAAGATGACTAAAGAGGGCACTGCTAATAAACTGCAATAAAGCAAAATTGAAAGTGATCATAGCTATAAGCTTTCATCAGAAATGCAAAAGAGGAAGTTCAAAATTAAAACTCCTTAGGGTGGATAAAAATGGGAAAGTTCAATCAAGGTGATAAGTAAAAAGGCCCTTTACAAGGCAGCTTCCTTTTTACAACACATGCTCATCTATCTTGGAGACACTGAGCTAGAGTCACTGTCAGACTAGATACAACTTGGTTTTGTCAAAGAGGGAGGAAAGATTGCAGAGAAGGAATTATTAGGGAATTGAATGATATGTACAGTTGGATCTAATTAGGGCAAAGTGATAAGTGATGGTTTTAGCACAAGAATTAACACAGATGGTCAAAAAAGACAAATTTAGTATCTACAATCTGGAAAATGTCAGGCTTAGCATAGATAATGAACTCCTAGAAAATAAAGAATGAAATAAAGGCCCTACTGAAATGGCAAATGATTCTAGGAAGGAAAGCATGCACACACTATTCTTAGAATTCCTAAATAGATAATGACTATATTAGCTTAGCTCAGATTATCTGCTATAGTAACATACGAGTGTGAAAATTGAAAACTTGTCAAGATAATAAATATGAAAAACTTTTAGATTTTTATTTTAAAAGAAAATAATAAAGTATAATGACCACAGTTCAAACTTTATATTGCTTATTATTAAATACCTTTCTACCCAAATATATTTATAACCCAGTTCATTTTAAAGTGGTAATTAGATCTATTGATAAATTTTTTAAAAGCTGAGTTTTAATCATTATTTATTATTTCTTGGAATAATATGCAAATTGATGCTGAGACAATTATATTAAGTGAATTGTCTGTATTTTCTATGTAATATCAATTCCAAGTCAAATTCTATTGTAGCAAGAATTGATATGCTATTATTATATTATCCAAATTTGAGGTATCCAAAAGGCAGTATGATCAACAGAAAGCACTTGAGATTTTAAACTAAAGTAAGAACAAACTAATATTGCCCTTTTAATGGAAGACTGAAATGTATCTTTTATTATACCTGAAGCACTTAGATTTTTCATTTGAACACCGTTAACATTTCAGAGTCTGTAATTTTATATTAAATGCTCAGCACATGGTTTCTTTATCCAGGTCATTGCTTATTAGAAGTCTGTGAAAGTAAATGCCAGTTGAAAACTGCTTAAGCATGTGGATAGTACAGAGGAAGGGAGGGAAGGAAAGAGGATGACAGGAAAGGAAGGATGGGGGAGAGGGAGGATGAGAGAGAGATGTTGCTGCCAACAAACACAAGATAAATGTCTTTGTGGCAATGATTCAGAATGAAAATGAAAGCAGTAAGTAGGACAGCAGCCTTAGATTTGCCAGACCCCAGATTCATACTTATGTCTTTAAGAGTTTGGAATAAAACTGCCTCTAATTATTCAGAATACTGGAAGCAAGATTACCACTTTTAAAGCAGAGGCTGCTGTTGAACTCTGTTCATAGAAAGGTTCCCCCCAAAAAAAAGAAAAATTGTAGGCAACTGTCCCTATAGCTTAGACCATATAAGAGTAGAAAAGGCCATGTTCAGCTGTCTGTATCTTCAGTATTTATATCACACTACTGCAGGAAACATCAAACCACCTGAAAATGAGCTCATTGTTCACTATGTTATCAAAAGCTAGGAGAGGCTGTAAAAAAAAAAAGTAAAACAAAACAAATAAAAATAAACTAATAAAACAATAGAGAGAAAAAATAATTTTTGATAAGCTTGAAAACAAACATCCAAAGAACATGAGCAAAAACTAACTAAGAAAGTAAAAAAAAAAAACCTTGGTATTACTCAAGGAGTTGAGAACATATGTCCACATAAAATCTGCACATGGATGTTTAAAGCAACTTTAATCATAAATGCCAAAACGTGGAAGCAGGATGTCCTTCAGTGGCTGAATGGATAAACAAACTGTGGTTCATTATTCAGTATAAACAGAAATGAGTTATAAAGCCATGAAAGGACATGGAGGCACTCATATGCACGTTGCTATGTGAATGAAGCCAGTCTGACGAGGCTATGTATGGCATGACTCCAATTATATTCCATTCTGGTGAAGACAAAGTTATGGAGACTGTAAAAAAATTAGTCTTTGCCAGTGCTCTGAGGGAGGGAAGGAAACATGAATAAGTAAAATAAAGGAGATTTTAAGGCAGCAGAACTGCTGTATGTGATACAGTAATAGTTGATACACGCTATTATATATGGGTCAGAACCAATAGAATGCACAATACAAAGGGTGAACCCTAATGTAACCTATGGTTTTTAGTTAATAAGGTATCAGCATTGGCTTCTCAATTGTAACAATGTATTATTTTAGTATAAGATGTCAATAAACGGGGAAATGAGATGAGACTGGGAAGAAGTGACAAAAGGGAACTCTCTATACTCCTCACACAATATCTCTATAAACCTAAAACTGCTCAAAAAATCTATTAATTAAAAAAGAAAAGTGGGGTGTGTTCTGGATGAATAAAGTCACAGTCAATATAGGTACAATTTTGCTTTGTCAAAGTAAAAATGAAGTTTATAGCATACAAACAAGAACAGGGAGGTGCTAAAAAAATGCTTAACCTAAAGAAAGGCAATTCGGCCTGAAAGAAAGTCAGTGGGGTTAGTTATTTTACATGTTGGTGTAGGAATGATTCTTTCCACATCAGAGCAGGCAGTCAGCAACAATGTGCTCAGAAGCAAGCTATGAGGGAACCGGAGGTAGTGGAGAAAGAATAATATTGCCTATTATTCCCAGAGAGTTATTTATCTGGAAATTTTAGCAAACCTGAAAAGAATCATTGAACAAAGACCATATAAACCATTACATATAAATTTTTTTAAAACACTAGGCCCCTTGCCTTTGGATATATGAGTCAAGCAGACGGGAAACAAAGGACAACAATTAAAAAGTAAAATGTGTGAAAGATGACTAAAGAGGGCACTGCTAATAAACTGCAATAAAGCAAAATTGAAAGTGATCATAGCTATAAGCTTTCATCAGAAATGCAAAAGAGGAAGTTCAAAATTAAAACTCCTTAGGGTGGATAAAAATGGGAAAGTTCAATCAAGGTGATAAGTAAAAAGGCCCTTTACAAGGCAGCTTCCTTTTTACAACACATGCTCATCTATCTTGGAGACACTGAGCTAGAGTCACTGTCAGACTAGATACAACTTGGTTTTGTCAAAGAGGGAGGAAAGATTGCAGAGAAGGAATTATTAGGGAATTGAATGATATGTACAGTTGGATCTAATTAGGGCAAAGTGATAAGTGATGGTTTTAGCACAAGAATTAACACAGATGGTCAAAAAAGACAAATTTAGTATCTACAATCTGGAAAATGTCAGGCTTAGCATAGATAATGAACTCCTAGAAAATAAAGAATGAAATAAAGGCCCTACTGAAATGGCAAATGATTCTAGGAAGGAAAGCATGCACACACTATTCTTAGAATTCCTAAATAGATAATGACTATATTAGCTTAGCTCAGATTATCTGCTATAGTAACATACGAGTGTGAAAATTGAAAACTTGTCAAGATAATAAATATGAAAAACTTTTAGATTTTTATTTTAAAAGAAAATAATAAAGTATAATGACCACAGTTCAAACTTTATATTGCTTATTATTAAATACCTTTCTACCCAAATATATTTATAACCCAGTTCATTTTAAAGTGGTAATTAGATCTATTGATAAATTTTTTAAAAGCTGAGTTTTAATCATTATTTATTATTTCTTGGAATAATATGCAAATTGATGCTGAGACAATTATATTAAGTGAATTGTCTGTATTTTCTATGTAATATCAATTCCAAGTCAAATTCTATTGTAGCAAGAATTGATATGCTATTATTATATTATCCAAATTTGAGGTATCCAAAAGGCAGTATGATCAACAGAAAGCACTTGAGATTTTAAACTAAAGTAAGAACAAACTAATATTGCCCTTTTAATGGAAGACTGAAATGTATCTTTTATTATACCTGAAGCACTTAGATTTTTCATTTGAACACTGTTAACATTTCAGAGTCTGTAATTTTATATTAAATGCTCAGCACATGGTTTCTTTATCCAGGTCATTGCTTATTAGAAGTCTGTGAAAGTAAATGCCAGTTGAAAACTGCTTAAGCATGTGGATAGTACAATGATGATAGTTAAAATACACACACACACACACACACACACACACAGAGGAAGGGAGGGAAGGAAAGAGGATGACAGGAAAGGAAGGATGGGGGAGAGGGAGGATGAGAGAGAGATGTTGCTGCCAACAAACACAAGATAAATGTCTTTGTGGCAATGATTCAGAATGAAAATGAAAGCAGTAAGTAGGACAGCAGCCTTAGATTTGCCAGACCCCAGATTCATACTTATGTCTTTAAGAGTTTGGAATAAAACTGCCTCTAATTATTCAGAATACTGGAAGCAAGATTACCACTTTTAAAGCAGAGGCTGCTGTTGAACTCTGTTCATAGAAAGGTTCCCCCCAGAAAAAAAGAAAAATTGTAGGCAACTGTCCCTATAGCTTAGACCATATAAGAGTAGGAAGAGCCATGTTCAGCTGTCTGTATCTTCAGTATTATATCACACTACTGCAGGAAACATCAAACCACCTGAAAATGAGCTCATTGTTCACTATGTTATCAAAAGCTAGGGAGAGGCTGTAAAAAAAAAAGTAAAACAAAACAAAATAAAATAAACTAATAAAACAATAGAAAGAGAAAAAATAATTTTTGATAAGCTTGAAAACAAACATCCAAAGAACATGAGCAAAACTAACTTTAAGAAAGTAAAAAAAAAAAAATTAAAGATTAGAATATTTCATTAAATAGAAATAATAGAGCAATTTGAAAATAATTATTAAGACATAAATAAACAAACAGATGTATCATGTGTATGGATGACTTACATTCCACCTAGATTTATTTTTTCTGTAGAGCATGAGATAGTGATCATTTCCTTTTCCTCTTCTATACCCTACTCAGTTGCCCCAGAATAGTTTATTAAAATGATGTTCCATTTCTTACTACCTTGCAGAGCCCTGCTGGTCATAAATCACAATATGCTTGAGCTTGGTTATGGGGTCAGTGTTCTATTACTTTTGTTTATTTTCCTATCCTTGGGCAGTGCATCTTAATTGCAATGACTTTATTGTAATTTGGATATCAAGTGAAGCCAATCTTGCTCTCCTTGTTTCCTTTTTGAAGACAGTCTTAGCTATTCATAGTCATTTGCACTTCCATGTGAATTCTGCAATCAGCTTTAGTTTTTTTTTTATTGAGATTTCAGTTGTGTTGTATTTTATACATAAATCAAAGAGGAAAACTTTACATCTTTAAAGTAATGATAATCTGTTGCATGAACAAGGTCTGTTTCTCCATTTGATTATCCTTCCTCTTGATAGTGTTGTGGTTTCCTAGATTATTCAAGTTATTTAGTATTGTTGGTGATATTGCAAATAGTATCTCATTCAGATATGTAAAACAATACTTTCAAGTAAATAATACCCAGCTATCATTGTTAGTTATGTATTTGTTTACTTATTTGTTACTTATTTCTAGTTGCTCTCAGTAAAATTTTAGTTACCTGTGGGAATTGTTGTCTTTCTATCTTTCTATCTAAGTTCTTTGAAAATATCTGGCATACAACTAATCATAATAAATATCCACTGAATAAATAATTTATTGAATTAATCAGTATGTAAACAAAGACCATACTTAAAAAAAAATAGTAAAGCTCATGGACAATTACACTCAATTCTCATTTTTTTCTCATCTGAGTTTCTTGCCCATTTTAAGAACTTGAATACAGGATATCCACCATCCCAGGGCCATTTTAAACATGCTCTTTGCACCATCTTTTATATGCTTCATTTCCCTTCATTCTCTTTTCTACTTTCCTCTAACTATGACTAGCTGTGTGTAGAGAACATAATAATGCAGATTGATGGAGGATAGGAGTATAGAAAAAAGAAGTGAGAAAAGATCAAGAGAGAGAAAAATCACGATTTACAAACAGGCAATTATTTCAATTTCGTCTTTCACCATCTGTTCCCAGAAACTCTTTTGACAAGGAGTGAATATTGCAAGGTCTGATAATGCACACTTTTATTCAACAGGGAGGCAACTCTGGATTTGGTTACTATATGTATATTGTTAATGGGAAAAAAAAGAAACTTCTCAAAATAAAAATATAAATAAATCAAAAGCATCAATAAAACATCAAACACATTAATTCATGAGATACGCTTGACCCCATGACCATCATAGGACAGCACTTTGATTTATTATTGTTGACTTATCTTTTGTGTGTTTCGTCTTACTCTAACAGATATTTCAATTGGTGCTCAACAGCTAAGAAGGGTTGAGGCCTCATTGCCTAAAGTTCTTTATATCATTTCTAGAATTTTTTTCTCTATAATTGGTATGTTTTGCCTTGATAAATATTGTGGCTGAGTATAGCTTTCTGCAGAGAATTAATAGCTAGTTCCCAATTCTTGTCCTAGACTTGAGAGAACAAGTATGAGGCATTGCTACCCACATTATATTTGTAATTCTCTTACATAGTATAATTAAAACCTCCTAAAATCATTAAACTTCCAAGTTGGAAGTAGCCACACATCAACTATTCTTTCAAATATAATTGATATTAATTTCCTTTTACTTAATAAAGGAGGCAACCACATCGGTAGGACAAAAACTATTTTGCAGTTCTGGCTGAGAAAGGAAGAATGCCAGTTTATATCCATCAAATGATATGCTTCTCTACTGAGACTTCCAACAAAGGTGTTAAATGCATCTCAAAAGACTTGATAGAGTTCAATTCTTACAACTGACCTCCTTTTTCATCTATGAAAATATAATAATATGAAAATAATGAAAATTAAAGAGAGTTGCTACAAAGTTAGGCTTTTCACATGATTAAATTGCTCACCATCAAAAAAGGAGAGGCGTATATGGTCAAATTGAAAAATGCATAAGTTGAGAAATAAATCCAGTATTGAGAATGTAAATTACTTTGGGTTGCACATAGTAAGTGAAAATTGGAAATCCTGATTCTTTACTTTACCAAAGTAAGATAATGATTTGGTCAATGTTTTAGAATATCAAATAAAGAAATGCCCAGTCATGAAACCTTAAACTGGTTAAACCTTAACCATATGTAAATCAATTTAAGAAAGAACTACAAAGACATAGAAATCTGAACTGTGGAATGTTTTTCCTCTCTGTTATGAATAAGGTTTGAAGTAGTACTGTTAACCTCAAGTGACACCAGGTTAGAAAAACATACATATAATTAAGATATTTCTAATGTTGTCTGAGAATATAGAGTGGCTTATACCAGTTTTGTTTTACCTCCACTACTTGAATCTTCTTTCATTCATTTCTTCATTCATGAAGTATAAAATGATTTAACAACTAAGATGAGCATTATCGTGATCTTTCCATATACATAAAAGTGCAGAAGACAAGTCTCTACCCTTTGTGATCGTTATATTTTTTAAGAGAGATAAAAATATATGTATCAGGAGAAAATGGAAGAGTTGTTCTTAAACACTCAATGAAATACATGAAAGTCAATGAAAATTATATGACCATATATTCATTGCACTATAGTCAAAACATTTTCACATAGCACACACATAAAATGATGATGTTTATGGCATATTAGAGTAGGGAGATGGCAATTTGCAGCCGGACCAGTCCAGGACCTGTGGCCACACTAGTTTTCATCTGGATGCTGAAAAAAAGATTAGTTCTGCGCACCTGCAAATCCATCAGTTCACACCAGCTGTCAAGCCTTACCTTGGGGAGTACCCAGGTGGAAAGAGATTGATACAAAGAGTATTCCTGGATCTGTTGATTTTTTGAATCTTATTTAAATATACATTAATTCATACATGAAAATTTTAGCTTAATAACAAAAATAGGGTATCCCTGGGTGGCTCAGAGGTTTCCTGCCTGCCTTTGGCCCAGGGCGCGATCCTGGAGTCCAGGGATCAAGTCCTCCGTCGGGCTCCTGGCATGTAGCGGGCCTCTCCCTCTGCCTCTCTCTCTCTCTCTCTCTCTCTCTCTATCATAAATAAATAAAAATAAAATCTTTAAAAAAATAACAAAAATAGAAGAAACAATGGAAACATGTAGAACAGATTAGAAGAATATCATGTATGAAGAAAACAGCTTGGGTTAAGCCAAAACTAAGGTTGGTTTTTTTTTTTTTTTTTTTCAAAACTAAGGTTTTTAAAGTGCATGTAAAAATGTGGTAAGAAATGTCACTTTAGTAGAAGCTGTGATTCAATACACTGAACCAAGATTTTATGTGATTCACATGTAGGAAGAAATCATTATTAGAATATTTGAAAAGGATCTGACTATTTTTTGAAATAGTTTCTGTCTTTGGAGGTGTTATAATAGAAATTGTATATTTTCCTACTCAAAAAAATCCACAAATTTATCCATGGGCTAGCTAAAACTTAGAATAAAATTCTATGTTGAGCATGTTGTTAAATGAACTAGACTGTGTCTCTTCATCATAAATAGAACCTTGATCCTGAATCACATGTTTATGACAGTAGTCATTTTGAATACTATTTTGGCTGTAGTTCATGTACTTTACAACATCGTCACACAAAGTAAAATGAAATGCTAGTTGACTTTAGCAAAATTAAATATTACTAACTGTTCTAAAATAAGTATAAATATTAAAACAAGTAAATTAATTATTTTTTTAAAAAAGAAATGAAGAATAATTCACAGTCAAGCTTTTATACTTCCTGAAAAAATATTAGTTGGCTGTTTCAAGAATGAATGTCCTATCTACTAAAACAGCATGTTCTTTTCTGACTTACAGTCTCTAGACTCTAACATTTTCTCACAAACAGAAGCAGAAGCACATACACAACCGAAAAAGGATAGTGAAAGTATTTCTTGAAATTATTTTAAAGACCAAATACATGGCTATATGATTAAAAGAAGATCCTTATACTAATGCCTCCAACTTCACTCTTTTTATTCAAACCAGCTATTCAATCTTGAAATTTTTGAGTGAATTCTCAGGAAAGTTTAAAAATTTTGTTTATTTTTTTTTCTTGATTTCATACATCCCATAAAAGGAAGTGCCACTTTTTTGTTGAACTTCATTGTTTATGCTACCTGGGATATTAATATGGTAATGTACTTTTTGTAAAACATGACTAGAACTGATGATACTATATTAGATTATGAATTACTATAAGAACATGTAAAAATTAATAGATACATGTCCTATATAATGAAGAAATATGTAAAAGGCCTTTGAGAAGCAGTGATTCAAATTCTGGAATATAAGGGGTTTTTAGAATTTAAAAACCACATACATATATAATTAATAGATAAAAACAGCATCCTCTGGAAAAAATCAATTAAAATTTATTTTGAATTTTCATTGCCATCATTGAACAGTATACTGGATACAGAAATATGTTTCAATTAATTTTCTATGTTGCATGCAAGTTATTACAAATAGACATTTCAATGCAAAATTAAGTTTTTTCTTGATCATTTACTCAGAGTATGACCCCATACTTCAAAAAATCTTCAAAACTATAGCTATGAGAAATGTTTATCACTGGCATGCAGATTTTATGTGCCTTCAATTTTGCACTCTACTGATGAGTTTATATTCACACACACACACACTCATGTAAGCTAAAATAAGTGCTAATTTTGAACCAGATCATGGATAGGTACTGTTTTGTTTTTGTTTTTGTTCTTCTAATTAACCTTATATAAAGATATCTGGTCACAAACTTCAATACCTAAATAAGATTTGTGGATGTAATAGGATAAAATAATATGACAGCAGCATACAAAATATAACTTATATGGTTAGAAAACAATTGGGATGATTTATATGTCAAAACACCTGGGTAATGCAATCCAATGTTAAAGTACTAATAGGGTGGGAGGCAAGGCAATCATGTCCTGTGTTCCTTTATAGAATGATTCATTGTTCCTCATTGAATCTTTGCAGTGTGGTGTGAAGGATTCTGACCCAATCAATAATTCCCTCTTGAAAAAAAAAAAGTTCAAAGATTCAATGTGAATAACATTTTCCTATTTTCTCAAAAGCCCTTTCCTGCATCGAGTCATATGGCTTCAGACAAGAATTCCAACTGAGTTGTGGCATAAAAAAAGATTACAAGGATTCAGTAGATCAGCAGGAAGCACAAAAAGAAAGCATCCTGTCTTGCAACTAGCTTGATTAAACCAAATGATCTAAGATAAAATTAAGATAACTTATTATCAATATCTACTCTAAGACTTTGCTTTCCTAATTGTTCAAAGTGAACAAATATCTGCTACGTTTTCTGAAAAGGTTTCACCCTCACTTTTTTTTTTCTTACACTTAAGACTCTTTAGTCTTGATTGGATTTTAAATCATCAACCACATAAACAGGAATGATGCCTTCCTATGCTTTTGGTGGAAAACCTCTGTGACTCTGCTCCTAATCTCCCCCATGCTTGATAAGACCAAATAAATGTAAGGGACTTAAGCTTTTATTTCTTATTTTCTTAAAAATGGGTAACAAAAAAAATCTATTAATATGGTAATTATTTTCAGTGTATTCAATAAGAAAATATTTCCCTCTGTTTAATATCTAATGAAATTAAGTAAAAATGTTAGTTAGCTGATTATTTTCAAAATCATATACCCTCACATACTTCAATCCTTGATTCATTTGAAAAGAAATAGATGGCTATGTATAAATAGGAAAAAAATAGTTAACTTCTTAGATAACAAATATACATTAAAGTTTTATATATATAATAATGGTATATAGTCCTTTTAATTCTAGATCTTAAAGGTGTTGCTCTCTTCCTTTATATGCTATGATATATATGAAAAGATATTGGATACAGCTATAGCAATTTATTTGGAGCGAAAAGATTTTGGCAATGTCTATAATCATACTGATAACCCCATTAACTGAGCCATTTCCTTTGATCATTATAAATATATTACCTTGAAAATCAAGCCAACACATGAACTAGGAGATGAGCCATAGGGTCCAGGATAATAAGGAAGTTAAATTTTCATCACTGGAAGTGAACCAATTATATTTCATATAAATAACATCTTTTAGAGCAACACCTGGTAGAAATGGTAGAAATAAAAATATTACACAGCCTTTTAATTTTTTTTCCAAGATGGCCTTCTCCATTATTTCAAAAGGATTGATTTTTCCCACTTGGTTTTCAGAATAAATGGTTCTTAGCTGGTATCTAGAGCAACATGGAAGTAAATTAAATTTGTAAGACTGGACTCCAGAATGCTAAAATGTGCTTATCTCATCTAAAACTAAAGTACACAGATATATACATGGAGGTTTATTTTAGGTTATTGCATCATCAAATTTACATACTTAAGTTCTTTTACTTATGAACATATCTATATCTCATTTTGGAATTATATTCATAGACTCTGTAGCATGTGTCGATTTCTTTTTTTTCTTTCTAAATTGTATTTATTAATTCATGAGAGACACAGAGACACAAGGCAGAGACACAGGCAGAGGGAGAAGCAGGCTCCATGCAGAGAGCCCAGCGTGGAACTCCAGGATCACACCCTGGGCCGAAGGCGGGCGCCAAACCGCTGAGCCACCCAGGGATCCCGCATGTGTGGATTTCTAAAGTAGTCAATTTCCATTTATTACATAGTTGACTTCCTTTAAAACCGTAGATTAATTCATTGAATCAAACAAAGCATGAAACAGATAATGCTGGCCAACAATTTCTGAACCAGTTCAAATTTCAGGTAATTATAGCATTGAAGGATGATCCTTATGTTACCTTACTGGGGCCTAGAATCCATTATATAGTGTTTTTTTTTTTTTTTTAGAAAGGATGACTGATATCTGTTTATGTGTGAAATACATAAACACGGATATCAAGCATGGATGTACACATAGACTGTTAATAGTGTTTATATATTCAAAGTGATCATGAAATATTTGAAAGAACAGAATTCTAAATAGAAATTAGTGTTAATAATATAATTATGGAATAAATATATGTGCATGTGTAGCCATTATAAAGGGAGAGTTTTTTTTTTTTTTTTTTTTTTTTTTTTTTTAGAATTATTAGATTTTATTTTTCCCTAGTACTCTTAAAGCTCAGTTTCACCATGTAACAGGCCAGACTTCTGGAATAACAACTCTTTCCCAGGCTATAACGTTTTTCAGGAGAATTTATCAAGTACCATGGTTCTAGGATGTTTCCACCCCAGAATTCTAAACCAGTTACAGAATCATAGGTCTTAATTGGAATCAAACAATCTAGACACATGTAACATAATCAAAATAGCACATTCCACTTTTTTTCTTGTGGAATGCACTTCCCTCTTTTACCCCAAAGTGTTTGCTACAGAGATATTGGAGTATCACACTTTCCAAGAAACTGGTCTACCAGTTCTAATTCTTGGCTCAGCCTAAGGTTCTCTCTCATTCAAGAAAATTTAATAAATATTCTGAGCTAATTGCTCTCAGCCATGTACAAATTAAATTTGTTTTACTTTACACCTAAGCTTTGCTTTTAATACCTCCTAGTTGCAAGAGTCAAACCCTATCTCTAAAACACAATTTTATAACTTGGGAGAGCAGAGAAGGACTAGGAAGGGAGTTGGCTTTTATTTTGCAGTAGGACATTCTGAAAAGGGCAGATGTTTACTTTTGGAGTCATTAAGTGAAGAAATGGCAAATGTTTCTCTTACTCTGATATTTAAAACACTTGTAGGCCAGGACCTTTTTTTGGTCCTGAAACTATAATAAATTATATTGTTTTAAGTACATTCAAAATTTATATTACTCTTTAATTTCTTCTCCCTGAGTTTGGGTTCACAGTTTGGTAGGTACTTTAAAGAGGTAGTCAGTGGGGGTGAAGAAGAAACAAGGTTTGTCTAGCAGCACCTGGGGAAAATAGAGAACATCATCTTGATCTCAGTTAACATCCTTTTCTCCTTGAATCTGCAAATGTAATAGAGATGATCATTTTCCTTTTTCTCTTATCTGTATGAACCTTCTCATTATCATCTACCCCAGTTTTATCCCTATTAGCATAAATATGAATAGCCCCTCCAAAGACGTCATAAAATAAAGCCTTCAGTGTGGGTTGTTTAGATTTAGGAGAGAGAGGCTCAACTGAGTAACTTTTATTCAGTCATTAGGGAAAAAGAGCAAAATTTCCAGCACCCCCAACTACTGCCTTTTCTCTAAAGGGAGAGTTTAAATAGAGGTAGGAATTATTGTGAAGTAATTATACTCGATCTGATCTTTGCTATAGTCAAATTTTATTTTGTTATCTTAAAGAAAAAAAACTTTTGCCTTTTTCTAAATATTCATTTACTTACTTATTATTTATTTATAGCTATTTTTAGAAACCCTTGTGTCAAGAGCTGACTTTCAATAGATCAATGAGGAGATTACTCTGCAAGGTACAAACCCCAACCATATTTTCTGCCTTTAGCTTATATATCTATAAAGTTTAATGTAAGTATGCTTAAATCTACATGTTTACATAAAATAATTTTAGTCAAATTTGCTTCTTGAACTGTATCTGTAATTTCAAATTGAAATAAATTTGCACTTATCAAAGGCTCATCAATTTTAAGAGGGGAAACATTGAGGGGGGAGGGTGCAGAGACCATTCAAACACAAAAAAGGTCATTAAAAGGATAGCTGGAAATTAGAACCAAAACAGATCATTTATTTGCTAATATAACCAACATATATTTAATGTGCAAAACCTTTTATTGATCAGACAGTACAAATAATGTATGGATCATACCTTCTGAAAGTTTATGATTTATAATAGAGCACACAACCCTTCCAAGAACAAATAGTTGTCTCTCATCTTGATCCGCCCGCAGACACTTCTTTGAACTCAGAAGGAAATGGTCCTGTAGAAGATTTTCTTCCCTGAACAGGTACAGTGTTTTGTGAATGTATTCATATAACATTCTAAGATTGAGATCTCCTCTGCATTACATAGTTTTATAAATTGTTCTACCAAGAAACAGGTATCTTTCTGAATTAGGGTGTAAGATAACCAAAATATGGTATGTTTTGAGCAAATAAGCTGAATATAAAAACTGACATAGAAATCTAGACATATAACAATAAATATTACCTTTGACTATTAAGTAAAGCTTTGGGTTTTCTTCAAGAGGACAACTAGAAATTATGAGATGTGAAATATTTCCTATATATTCAAAAAAAATAACTGACTGAGAGTTAGACAATGTTTTCAATTATTAGCCTTATTAGTATCACTGTTTATAGATAAAGATACTCAAAATATGTAACAGTGTCTCTAAAATTGGATAGAGACATGGACATTTAACAGAAACTTCTATAATGCTTCATATTACCACAAAAATAAATACAGATATAAATTTGAAACTATATCTTTCTATGAATGACTGTGATCTAATGGTATAACTGCAGGCAGCCTAGGTGGCTTAGTGGTTTAGCACTACCTTCAGTCCAGGGTGCGATCCTGGAGACCGGAAATCAAGTCCCACGTCGGGCTCCCTGCGTGGAGCCTGCTTCTCCCTCTGCCTGTGTCTCTGCCTCTCTCTCTCTCTCTCTCTGTGTGTGTCTCTCATGAATGAATAAATAAAATCTTTAAAAAATATAATGGTATAACTGCAACATTATTATAACATCAGTTTTGAAAAATATGACTATAGTCATATCCTTAATTTATCACATATTTGTTTTTCCAATACTAGAGGTAATATTATTTTATGTGAAAAGACTGCTGAGTGACCTTGAAATTTTGGTGATATCGTAGTTTTTCTTAGAAAACTGGAAATAAATAATGATTATCACCTGCATTGCTCTACAATTTTTATACTTAAAATATTCTTGCAACAAGAATATTTCTGAGAATGCTCTTAGGAGTGGCTAAATTCATGGAATATCAAGGATAGCAGCAACAGGAAAGAAGAGAAAAATTATATTTTCATGAAATACCTAACAAGGTGAACCAAAAAACATCTATAAATTTTCACAGATTTGCAACAGAAAATAACACTAATAATTTCATGACAAAAAATATATCTCAGTGTGCTTTTTTAGGTTTGGGAAGGACAAAACATAAACAAACGCTAAGAAAACTTGAACTCTCTTAGAAAATTTAAATGGAAATATGTTTTTTATTTTATTTTTATTTTAGGAGGAAGGGTGGAAAAGTCATAGTGTTCAAAATTTTCCCTGTACATACTTTGCTCATCACTTTTCTTAAATTTACTATGATATATCTTATTTAAAAATAATATGTTCTAATAACAGAGGACATTTCATAAATAATGTTACACAAAAAAGAAAACTATCATGAATACAATGCAATGGTATTTTGGGGGACAGCCAGAAAATAGCACTTGAAATTTACTTTTAGAGAATAATATAGTCTCCAGAAGTGAAAAACAAGTTTAATAAGTTAAAGGAGACAAGTTCTAAATGTGAAATTGTGACTATAAAATTTTGAATGAATCCATTATAGGAAGAATCCAATATGGACACAGAAGAATCTAGTTATTTGGGGAAAAAATTCATCAAATTGTAAAATCCATATATTTCCAAAATAAAATAAAAGAGCTGAAGAGACATCTAATAACAATAACAAAATATTAATCACTAAAGCTTAATATTTAATGGAAAAAGACTCAAATAGAAAAATCAAGTAGTTGATTGCATTTAATAATTGTATTATTTATTTATTTTTAAGATTTTATCTTTTCATGAGAGACAGAGAGAGAGAGGAGAAACATAGGCAGAGGGGGAAGCAGGCCAATAAAATAAAACAAGGGTAACTATTAAAGATCATCAATTTGTAGACAACAAAAACAAAATAGTTCAATATGGTCAAGCTTTTGCAGATTGTGTTCGTTTTCTATTGCTAGTGTATTAAATTACCATAAATGTATTGGCTTAACAAAAATTGTGCCATGGTGGTGTTCGTTTTCTATTGCTAGTGTATTAAATTACCATAAATGTATTGGCTTAACAAAAATTGTGCCATGGTGGTGGGTGCCTAGGTGGCTCAGTCAATTAATCAACTATCTGCCTTCAGCTCAGATAATAATCCCTGGGTTCTAAATTGAGCCCTATGTCAGGATCCCTGCTCAGCAAGGCGTCTGCTTCTCCCTCTACCCCTCCTGACTGCTTGTGCTCTCTCTCCCTCTCTTATGCTCTCTCACCCAAATAGATATAATCTTAAAAAAAAATGTGCCATGGAAAAATTATTGTGTGAACTGAACTATCAAGAGAAGAATCAACCATGAGATGAGAAAGCAGCATCTTTTCTTTCTTCAACTATTTAAAATTTTATACAACTAATTATATTTGTTTTGTTTGGCACTTTTAAAAAAGATTTTATTTATTCATGAGAGACAGAGAGAGAGAGAGAGAGAGAGAGAGAGGCAGAGGCATAGGCAGAGGGAGAAGCAGGCTCCACGCAGGGAGCCTGATGTGAGACTTGATCCTGGGTCTCCAGAATCATGCCCTGAGCTGAAGGCAGGCACTAAACCGCTGAGCCACCCAGGGATCCCCAGTTTGGCACTTTTTAAAGTTGTTCAAAAATGTTAAAAATCAAAAGATTAAATATCCAAGGAGAAAGCTGTTCAGGTAAATGACTTTTAATATGTGTTGTCCAAGAAGAATGTCCATCTTTCAGTTTTGGGGCATAGGTGGATGCCGGAAAGGAAGGTCAAGAAATGGATGAGAAATTGGAGTAATGGTTTCCATGTGCTTCAAAATGATGTTTAGATCAGTTGTGATTTCAAGTTTCTATGTATTTCTGAGCTAATTTTCCTGTATCTTATCATAAAAAGGAAGAACAAGAAAAATATTCTACATATTTATTTTGAAGGGACACATTCCAATATTTTGATAGCAAAAGGAAAATATTATATCTCTCTTTTAATTTAATTTACTTAAATTCAAATGAAATGAAAGAAAGAAAGAAAGAAAGAAAGAAAAAAGAGAAAGAAAGAAAGAAAGAAAGAGAAGAAAGAAAGAAAGAAAGAAAGAAAGAAAGAAAGAAAGGAAGGAAGGAAGGAAGGAAGGAAGGAAGGAAGGAAGGAAGAAGAAGAAAGAAAGAAAGAAAGAAAGAAAGAAAGAAAGAAAGAAAGAAAGAAAAAAGAAAAAAAAGAGAGAAAAGCACTAGGATAGATCTTATTTCAACATCTATACAAGTAACTTTTAGCAAATTGACAGTCAAGCACATGAGATCATTCAGAAAGAGTTATTAGGGAAATAAAGGGAAAAAATGGAGGAATAAAGGAATTAACACCAAAATGTATGTAGAGTTATTATCTTCAATAATTTGAAAAAGAAGAGGATTCCAGTCACCTTAGTGAGAGCTTTGTCAGTGATGCTGAGAGAATAAACATAAGACTGCAGAAAGCTGAGGGAAGAAAATGGAAAGCAGTGGAGAAGACAAAAATACTGGATATAGAGTGCTTAAATCAGCAGATTCTGAATTAGGAAGAAAACGAACATTGTTATCTCAACGGAAGTTAAATGATAAGAACAGAATCTTTTAAGACGATATATATATATTTATGTATGTATATATACACACACACTATATATATATAGTATACATACATATGTGTATATATACAATATAAATATAAATATGTATATATAGTTTTTAAAGCAGGTTTATGTGCTGAAGGGGAAGAATAAATGAGAGAAAAAAAGGAAGAAAGGCAGGTACTTCATGACGTGTTGTCCTTTACAGAGAGGAAGAGGACAGAGTTCATTGTACAGGTGGCAGAATAAGCTGTCGAGAGGGTAAAGAAAGTTTCTTCCACTGGAATATGAACAAAGGTGTTAGAATTACTTCACTTCACATGATCAGGTTTCTGAGAAATTTTGCTAATGGGTACAATTTTCTACAATGTCAAAAGTTTATAATGTATAGAAATAAAGCCTTGAAATTTTAACTTTCAAGAATAAAGTTAATAGATAACCAGAGAGGCACTTCTATACCATTTATTAAGAATTTTTTTGAAGTCTGGAAATTGGCTATTTAAAAATTTTTCTCCTATCAGTGCTACTATTTGAAACTGGCTTAATGTATATTAATATACCTGACAACACCATAGAAATGACTTAAGACAGTTTTCATTTAATCCACTATTTTCAATATATTCATCTTCTAAATAAGTATAATTTCATGTTTGCTTGCAAAAGGATAACTTTTTATATGTACAAATGCCATTTTCATATGTTTATTAAGTATACAGTTAATACACCTAAAATCTGTAACTATTTAAGAAACATTTCATGGAATGTTTGGGTGGCCCGGTCAATTAGGCATGTAACTTGGGCTCTGATCATGATCTTGGGGTCCTGGCTCTGATCATGATCTTGGGGTCCTGTGTTACCGGGGTCAGTGGGGAGTCTGCTAGCCTCTCTCCTCCTCCTTCTGCCCCTCCCCCTCACATTTGCATGCTCTCTCTCTCTCTCTCTCTCTCAAATAAAGTGTTTAAAAATTAAATATTTTTATCCATAAGTATAAATGATTTCTATTATCATTTGCTGTGTGATGTTTTATGAGAGGAAGAATAAAAGTTTTTTTGGAGGAATAACTGATTTCTATACCATAATCATAAAATGTTACTGCTGCAGACCGTTAGGATTACTATAAAAAATTAGTATAGACTGGGTATTTTACAAATAACAAAAAGTTCTCATAGTTCTGGAATCTGAAAAGTTCAAGATCAAGGAGCCAGCAAATTTGGTGGCTGTTGAGCATCTGATTCCTGCTTAATAATAGACTGCCAAGTTCTAGATGTGTCCTTCATTCAAGAAGGTGCTAGAGAACTCTCTGGGAGCTCTTTCATAAAGGCACTAATCCCATTCATAAGGACTCTATCCACATGAACTAATCACCACTCCTAGGCTTTTCACCTTCTGATACTATCATATTTGGGGATTAGGATTTTAACAAATGATTTTTGTGCAGACACATTCAGTACATAACCATTAGTATATACAAGACTATAATTATATTAGAACATATTATAACTATTATACTTAAATCAATTTGAATCTTTAATATGTTTTAGAATCAACCAAAATGTTCACATTTTTAACAAAGATTTTCTTAGTTTCAAGAAATATTGTGTATAAAAATCCAAAAGTAAAACAACAAAACATATCTTTTCTTAAATTTTATTTATTTATTTATTTTTTATTTATGATAGTCACACAGAGAGAAAGAGAGAGAGAGAGAGACAGAGACATAGGCAAAGGGAGAAACAGGCTCCATGCACTGGGAGCCCGACGTGGGATTCGATCCTGGGTCTCCAGGATCGCGCCCTGGGCCAAAGGCAGGCGCCAAACCGCTGCACCACCCAGGGATCCCCATATCTTTTCTTGTATCCATATTGAGAAAAGTAAAACACACACACACACACACACACACACACACACGCACACACACATACATTTTCATCTGCTCTGTCTGAAAATCAAAGAGCATCACCTGGCAGAGAGCCTAGAAAAGCATAGAAAAAATATATATATATGTGTGTATAAAACTTTCTTCATTCAGGACCTAGTACCTGGCATGTACTTGTGGGTGCCAAATGAAAACTTTTGACTGAGATAATGATGACTACATATTGGTGCTGAGAATAAATGTATAAAATTTGAATTGCATTTTATAGTAAAAAGATTGCAGTTCACTATGTCATAATGATTCAACTGCTGGTATTTCTCTCTAATTCTGCCATTTTCTGCACTGAGCTTCATGGCCTTTTTCTGTCCTTGGTTTTCCATGATGTAAGATATTCCATAAGCAGGACAAATTAGAATAGGTTCATTTGATTGCCTCATTACCTTTTAGCATGAAGCCATAGTTGAATAACTTTTACTGAATCCACCGTAAAGTAAATTGCATTGTAGTGGGATACAACGCACATTACTGTTCATTGTAGGTAATAAAAACCTGTAGATTGTGCAGAGGGCACCACTTCCAAACTCCTACCCAAATTAGGAATCTCCTCCATAGCATTAATAGTAGATGTTCATCTATCCTTCACATGAATATTTCTATGAATATAAAATGCTTTCAACATATTAAACTTTATGTTTAGATAGCTCTGTTAGTACATATTTCATTCCTTTAACCAAAACTTAAATTGAATTAGTTCCTAGCCCTTCCCCTTTGTTCAATTTCTGAGAACATACATTGACTAAATCTCATCTCTTTACAATATTATAGCTTTACAAATAGTTAAGATACTCCTCAGGTTTTTTTTATAAATAGTCTGATAGGATTTTCTGTTTGCCTATTAAAGTTCTAGTTTATATCTGCTTTCATGGAAGAGCATTTGTCCAACTTAGAAAGTATCCAAAAAAATGTTTTAAATGAAGTAGTAGTATTAAGAATTAGATAAAATAATCCAGAATTGTTTTAGTTAGACCTTTAATCATTCCTCCCATCACATGGCATCATCTAGTAGTGCATATGATATATGTGCAGTAAGAGTTAACAATTTAACATGTCATTAAATTTGAAAAATGAGCAAGGATCACTCACCATTCTTTTCCTGAGGGCACTTACTGATAAACATAAACTGCTAAGGAATAGGATAAGCTAAGAGCAGCAAATTCCTTGTACAGTAATTAAACACTACTCAAACATGATGTCCCTGTACCAGCCAACTCTACCATGATCCATACTACAGCTTCTGAGATGCAGGAAGATGCCAAGCTACCAGTTAGAGCAGCCAGTAGGAAATGTGGAAAATTATACATTAGACATATGTGACACATACGTGAGAAATAAAGTGAATAACATCACCATAGAACAAATAGAGAAAAATAAAATGCTTTTGTAAAAGCAGTTTAGTTAGTTCCATGAGTGTGTAAATCTGCAATGGTTTATTTTATGTTTGTCATTCTTTAATTTGGCTTTCAGGTGTCAGTAAAAAAACTTATGATGAAATCAAATAAAAATCAAATACTAAATTTCTAATTTTTGACACTGAAATGAACATAAATGTTGCATGAAACCTGAAAACATGAAAAATGATATTTTAACATATGGAGTTACAGAATATGCTTTTATGTATCACTCTAAATTATGACTTATTTCTTTATAAATAATTATTCTTCCAAATTAATTTTGGCCTTTGACTCCCAAGGTTTTTTTTTAAGTAAAAAAATATATATCTTAACTAGAACATTCGTTATATTAACAGCAGAAGTCATTTACAAACAGTGTCAGATTCATATTAATAGATGTTTTTAATAGAAAAATAGATAAGATTATTAAAATAATAACTTAATGTTTTGTCCAATAAATTAAATAAAAGTAAAGCTTTTGGAGGTTCACTGTACATAGTTTTGAAGTCATATAATTTCAGTTAAAAAGTTGTACATTGATTAAATTCATTGTATATGTAGTAATACTATTGATAATCATATGGACACTGACAAAACAAATTTTGGTGACTCACAGAATTATGGTAAGAAATTTTTTTTCTAAATTATGAATTCTATGCAGTCAATGTTGTTAAAATTGATCATGTGAAGGAATTCATAATTGCATCCAAATGAGCAGTGATATTTTTTGCAATTGAAACAATCTATAATTGTCAAAATTTGAATATACAAGTTACTGAAATACATGACTTTTTGTGGTAAAGCTGATATTTAATCAACATTATCAAAATAAAAAAATCACCATCATCATCATCATCATCATCATCATCATCATTTCTGTAGCACACTGATACACAGTTTCACACTTCCCTGCCTGGCATCAATTAAATTTAAGAAGTTTCATAATTACAAAAAGGTATTTCATAAATCAATTTGAGTAAACTGTAATTCTATTGAACCTTTAATAAGTGAATCCTCTGCATTTGATCAGATTTGTTTCAAAAGCAGTTGGAAATCTTCAAATAATTCAGTGAATGAGAAATCAAAAGAAGTCATCTTTTTTTCATTTTAGAGACTTTTATTAATTAAAAATAAATCTTATAAACAAGATAATATTACAGAAATACACTGAAATTTATTGCTAAAAAGGTAAGAGAAAAAAAAAGTAAGACAGGAAACAAGCTGAATGATTGATGAGAGCTTAAATAAAGTACAAATTGTAATTCTGAAAGTCTGTAACTGATCCTTGCTATAAATTTTAAGAGAAATATTTTGATATAGGTCCTATTTTTAATTGGATAAATTTATATTATATAGTAAAACAATTCTATTGAGGTGGCCAAATTTGGCAACAGTTTAAAAAGAAATATTAAATATATTAAATATAAATATTAGGTTTGAAAATATACCTGTTTTTTACAGGGTTCTCTGAATAAAGATAAAAAGCCTGAAAATACTTGAGTTGAATTTTTACATATTTCCATATGAAAACTAAGATTGATAATATTACCACAATTATTAACCAGCACAATCCTGAGATTTCTAGGTAACTCAGAACTACATGCTGTTTTCTCAATTATAAAAACACATAGAGACAATTGACTAAAAGTGATAATAACTTAAAATTTACTATAGATAAGCTGCATCTGTCCAGATTGCAAGCAGTTTTATTAATTATTTAAAAATAGAAAATATTTTACAGAAGTCATTTTAAAATAATGAATCTTGGTATTCAAGAATTCACTTCCATAATTTGGGACTCTACTGTGATTTTTTTTTTTTTTTTTTGGTAGGAATCTATCAACATTTCTGATAAGGTTTATGCTGGTTGGCCTTGAAAATTAATTTGGAATTCACAAATAACTATAATAAACAATTACAATAATCTCAGAAAGCACTGGGTTGATATGACTAGATAAAGTCAACTCCAGTAATCTCCATGGTGTGAACAAACACTGCTGGTGAAAGTATATGTCAAGTCACCTCCCTCTCTTGAATCTTGCTTCAATTTTCTTCATTTCAGATATATTGATCTCAAAAGCAGTCTCTTATAAACATCCATTTTGTTAACTTATAACCAAGGAAACTAACTTTTTTTTTACATTTACTTTTATTTAAGTTTGATTTACCAACGTATAGTATAACACCCAGTGCTCATCTCATCAAGTGCTGTCCTCAGTGCCTGTCACCCAGTCACCCCATCCCCCCACCCACCTCCCCTTCTGCAACCCTTTGTTTGTTTCCCAGAGTTAGGAGTCTCGTGGTTTGTCTCCCTCTCTAATTTTTCCCATTCATTTCCCCTCCTTTCCCTTATAATTCCTTTAACTATTTCTTGTATTCCCTGTGTGAGTGAAACCATATAATGATTGTCCTACTCTGATTGACTTAACTTCACTCAGCATAATACCCTCCAGTTCCATCCACATCGAAGCAAATGGTGGATAGTCGTCCTTTCTAATGGCTAAATAATATTCATATATATATATATATATATATATATATATATATATATATATATATATAATCACACCTTCTTTATCCATTCATCTGTTGATGGACACCGAGGCTATTCCACAGTTTGGCTATTGTGAACATTGCCGCTATAAACATTGGGGTGCAGGTGTCTTGGTCTCTCACTGCATCTGTATCTTTGAGGTAAATCCCCAATAGTGAAATAGCTGAGTCATAGGATAGGACTATTTTTAACTCTTTGAGGAACAGTTTTCCGGAGTGGCTGCACCAGTTTGCATTCCCACCAACAGTGCAAGAAGGTTTCCCCTTCTCCACATACTCTCCAACATTCGCTCTTTCCTGTCTTGTTAATTTTCACCATTCTCACTGGTGTGAGGTGGTATCTCATTGTGGTTTTGATTTGTATTTCCCTGATGTCAAGTGATGCGCAGCATTTTCTCATGTGCTTGTTGGACATGTGTAGATCTTCTTTGGTGAAATTTCTGTTCATGTCTTCTGCCCATTCCATGATTGGATTTTTTCTTTCTTGGGTGTTGAGTTTGATAAGTTCTTTATAGACCTTGGATACTAGCCCTTTATCTGATATGTCATTTGCAAATATATTCTCCAATTCTGTAGTTTGTCTTTTAGTTTTGTTACCTGTTTCCTTTTCTGTGCAGAAGCTTCTTATCCTAAATAAATCCCAATAGTTCATTTTTGCTTTTGTTTCCCTTGCCTTCAGAGATGTATTTTGCAAGAAGTTCCTGTGGCCAAGTTCACAAAATGTGTTGCCTGTGCTCTTTTCTAGGATTCCAATAGATTCTTGTCTCACATTTAGATCTTTCATCCATTTTGAGTGTATCCTTGTGTCTGATGTAACAGAGTGGTCTAGTTTCATTCTTCTGCATGTGACTGTCCAATTTTCCCAGCACCATTTATTGAAGAGACTGTCCTTTTTCCAGTGGATAGTCTTCCTGATTTCTCGAATATTAGTTGACCATAGAGTTGAGGGCCCATTTCTGGGTTCTCTATTCTGTTCCATTGATCTATGTGTCTGTTTTTGTGCCAGGACCACACTGTCTTGATGACCACAGCTTTGTAGTACAGCTTGAATCTGGCATTTTGATGCCCTGGCATTGGTTTTCTTTTTCAATATTCCCCTGGCTATTTGGGGTCTTTTCTGATTCCATACAAATCTTAAGATGATTTGTTCCAACTCTCTGAAGAAAGTCCATGGTATTCTGATAGGGATTGCATTAAATGTGTAAATTGCCCTGGGTAGCATAGACATTTTCACAATATTTATTCTTCCAAGCCATGAGCATGGAATGGTTTTCCATCTCTTTGTCTCTTCCTCAATTCCTTCAGAAGTGTTCTAGAGTTTTTAGGATATAGATCCTTTACCTCTTTGGTTAGGTTTATTCCCAGGTATCTTATGCTATTGAGTGCAAGTGTAAATGGGATTGACTCCTTAATTTCTCTTTCTTCAGTCTCATTGTTAGTGTAGAGAAATGCCACTGATTTTATGCATTGATTTTGTCTCCTGCCACATGGCTGAATTGCTGTATGAATCATAGCAATCTTGGGGTGGGTCTTTTGGGTTTTCTATGTATAGTATCATGTCGTCTGCAAAGAGAGAATTTGACCTCTTCTTTATCAATTTTAATGCCCCCTTTTTTTTTTCTTTTGGTCTGATTGCTGAGGCTAGGACTTCTGGTACTATGTTAACTCACAGTGGCAAGAGTGGACATTTCTGTCATGTTTCTGATCTTGTGGGAAAGGCTCTCAGTATTTCTCCATGGAGAATGATACTCACTGTGGGCTTTTCAAGATGACTTTTAAGATCCTGAGAAATGTTCCCTCTATCCCTACACTCTGAAGAGTTTTGATCAGAAATAGATGCTGTATTTGGTCAAATGATTTCTCTGCATCTATTGAGAGGATCATATGGTTCTTGTGTTTTGTTTTGTTTTTTATCTTGTTGATATGATCTATCCCATTTATTGTTTTACGAGTGTTGAGCCACTTTTGCATCCCAGGGATAAATCCCACTTGGTCATGGTGAACAATCTTCTTAATGTACTGTTGGATATTATTGGCTTGTATCTTGTTGAGAATTTTTGAGTCTGTGTTCATGAGGGATATTGGTTTATAATTGTTGTTTTTGGTGGGGTCTTTTTCTGGTTTTGGAATCAAGGTGATGCTGGCCTCATAAAAGAGTTTGGAAGTATCCTGTCCTATTCTATCCTTTGGAACAGCTTTAGTAGAATAGGTATTATTTCTTCTTTAAACGTTTGATAGATTTCCCCTGAGAAACCATCTGGCTCTGGACTTTTTTGTCTTGGGAGGTTTTTGATAACTGCTTCAATTTCCTCCCTGGTTATTGGCCTGTTCAGGTTTTCAATTTCTTCCTGTTCCATTTTTGGTAATTTTTGGTTTTCCAGAAATGTATCCATTTCTTCTAGATAGCTTAATTTGTTGGCCTGTAGCTCTTCATAATACATTTTTAAAATCCTTTGCATTTCCCTGGTATTGGTTGTAATCTCTCCTCTTTCATTCATGATTTTATTAATTTGAGTCTTTTCTCTATTTTTTTAAGACTTTTTATTTATTCACAAGAGACACACACACACAGAGAAAGAGCCAGAGACACAGGCAGAGGGAGAAGCAGGCTCCATGCAGGGAGCCAGACGCGGGACTCGATCCTGGGACTCCAGGATCACGCCTGGTCCGAAGGCAGGCGCTAAACCGCTGAGCCACCCAGGGATCCCATCTCTCTCTCTCTCTCTCTCTCTCTCTCTCTCTCTTTTTTAATAAGGCTGGCTAATGGTCTATCTATCTTAATTCTTTCAAAGAACCACTCCTGGTTTTGTTGATCTATTCTACAGTTCTTCTGGTCTCTGTTTCATTGAGTTCTGCTCAAATCTTTATTATCTCTCTACTTCTGCTTTGTGTAGGCCTTACTTGCTATTCTTTCTCCAGTTCCTTTAGGTGTGATGTTAGCTTATGTATTTGAGTTTTTTTCAATGTTTTGAGGCATGCTTGTATTGCGATATATTTCCTTCTTAGGGCTGCTTTTGCTGTATTCCAAAGATTTTGAATGGTTGTATCTTCATTTTCATTAGTTTCCATGAATATTTTTAATTCTTCTCTAATTTCCTGGTTGACCCATTCATCTTTTAGTAGGATGCTCTTTAACCTCCACATGTTTGAGTTTCTTCCAAAATTCTTCTTGTATTGAATTCTAGTTTCAAACTTGTGTCTGGAAATATGCAAGGAGCAATCCCAATATTTTGGCATTGGTTGAGACCTGATTTGTGACCCAGCATGTTGTCTATTCTGGAGAAAGCTCCATATGCACTTGAGAAGAATGTGTATTCAGTTGTGTTTGGATGGAAAGTTCTGTGAAATCTATCTGGTCCAGTGTATAATTTAAGGCTCTTGTTTCTTTGGTGATTTTCTGCTTAGAAGATCTGTCACTTGCCAAAAGTGCCTTCCCTCTGGAACCTAAACTTTCAACAAGAATAATGTTAACAAGTGTTACTGTGAGGATGTTAAAACTCTACCTGGTACATAGTAAGCGCTGAATACCAAATGACTTATCAAAAGGCCTGTCTTTAGGATGATAAGAGTTAACAACCAATAAATATGCTTAGAACGTCTTCTCAAAAGCCAAGGTTCAAGGAGCTCAATCATTTATTACTACTTTGTTGAGAACATATAATAACTTTGCTTATGCTGGAAACCCTGATGGGCAGGGGGAGGATTATAGCTCTGTTTAAGTCTCATATTCAACTGATTTAAGGGAGAAACCAGATTAATTCATAATCATACTAATTATACTGAATGTGGTAAAGAAAGACAAGCTCCCATTCTGTATTCATTTATTGATGTATAATAAGTTACTGTATCAAATCTTAGTGATATTAAAACAACTATTTTACTTTGTTTACAATTTTAGGCATCAGACAGAGAGAGCTCAGCTAGACAATTTCTTTGGCAGGATTAGGGTTAGATGACTCACTTCTAAAATGGCTTTCTCACGAAGTTGGTGTTTGCATGTTTATTAGCCTCTTTCTCTCCTTGACAAGAGGATATTTTTATCTTTAATCTTTTATCACCCCTCCAGCCTGGCCCATGATTCCAATTTCATGCTTATGGTTCCAGTGACTATTTTCCATATCTCTTTGTTCCATGTTCTGGGTTCTTGGTTCTGTCCTTATTTTCCATAAGAAATAGACCATGATCATAATGGAATGAGCTTTTCAGCCTGTTTCCTGTGTAAAGAAGTTTTAGAGCTCAAAGATTTATTTGCTTTTTATATTATCTAAGCTGCCCAGAGATATTCTTCCTTTTTTAAAAGTTTTTATTTATCTAAGCTGATATAATGTGTTTAAGACTTTGTGAGCTTGTAGTATATCAGATTTTAATCCACTCCACTATATGAAAATCATATCCACATTTCTTTTCAAGTCAAGCTCTGCTCTACCTTGACTCAAAAGTCAAGTTGCTATGCAGTATTCCCCTTAAGATTTTTACAAGTGTTTTTGTCTAGTTAAAAGGGTTGTGTGGCATGCCCTGAGGATTCTTAGAGGCATACTTTTTGGCAGAGGGGGTCTAGGAGTACTCTTGTAATATTCTAAGGAGTCCTATCAAGGATGGCCTTAAATCTTACAGAGATATCAACACAGGATCTTGGGGTTATTCTTTTACAAAATTGACCCCTAAGCCTATTCTATTTGTACCATACTAAATTTGGTTCTTTTGTGAGACCACTTTTTACCTTGATAATTTTTAGCTAAGTGGTAATTGGAGATGAACATTTTCTGAAACCGGCAAGTCCTCTGTATATTTTTAACAATTCTCAAAAACTGAATAGTTTCTTCTTTAGTTGATCCTCTTCTCTATTTTATAAACAGACATTTAGAAAAGACAACTGGAGCTTTCTAGATACTACCTGGAAATTTCCCAAGCCAGACAAAGGCTTATTTTTTTTTAATTTTTATTTATTTATGATAGTCACAGAGAGAGAGAGAGAGGCAGAGATACAGGCAGAGGGAGAAGCAGGCTCCATGCACCGGGAGCCTGACGTGGGATTCGATCCCGGGTCTCTAGGATCGCGCCCTGGGCCAAAGGCAGGCACCAAACTGCTGCGCCACCCAGGGATCCCCGAGACAAAGGCTTATTAATTTACCCTTTCTGTTTTCCACTTTACCACGTGTAACAGTATTGCCAAAATTTCTTCTACTACAATATGAAGTCCCCTTTTTTCTAGGATCCAATAACATTTCCTCATTCATCTTCGAAATAATCATCAGAAGCATCCTTAAAGTACTACCAACTTCTGACTATCTCAAAGCAATGCAGCTTGTTTTAGTTTCTGTCATAGAATTAGACCAACTGGGACACCTGCGTGGTTCAGTGGCTGAGTGCCTGCCTTTGGCTCAGGGCTTGATTGCAGTCCAGGGATCAAGTCCCACATTAGGCTCCCTACATGGAGCCTGCTTCTCCCTCTGCCTGTGTGTCCACCTCTCTCTGCATCTCTCATGAATAAATAAATAAAATCTTAAAAAAAAGAAAAGAATTAGACCAAATCCTCTTCTAGTTATCAATCTCATTAAAACCAGCCCCATATTTAGTAACTCTATATTACTATTTTATTTTGCTCATAATTTTGTGGCTCAGGGATTGGATTTCTGTTGTAGCTGAGGATGCACAATCCACTTAAAAGAAGACTTTATATCTAGTGCTTTGCTGTCTCTTAGCTCTTCCTCTCTCCATATGGTCTCTTCCTCCAAATGGCCTGAGTTATTCCAACCTTTAATATGCTGGCTATGCTTTCTAGTACAAATTTTCCAAAGAAAATAATTCTAAGATATCTAGGCAAAAGCTGTGAAACTGCTTATGTCCTAGCTACACTGTCATTTCAGCTTAATCTATTGGTTCAGCAAGTTACTAAGGTCAGTCTACATTCAAAGATAGTGAAAAACCTCTCCCTTTCAATGAAGGAATAGAATGCATTTATAGGAAAGAAGGTAATTAATTATGGTCATGTAAGAGGGAAGTTAACAAAAGTTGTTGGTATCACAAAACTTAAACTTTAGTACTTATAAACAAGCAAACAAACAAATCTTACTGTTTAATTTCATCTTTTCTGAATAATCTGAATTAACTCAATCTACTTAAATATGTGGTTGAATCAATTTATAATACAAAGAGATATAGGTAACATTTCCCAGTAAATCTTTAGACAAATTCAAAAGATATCTTTTAGAAACTGCTTGGCCTAGTAAATGTTAACCCTCATTTACTCTTGAAGTCAAGAGATAACTCTACTAAAAACAGATCCAACCTCTCTAAAACTTGAACTGGTATACAGTTCTATAAAGACTGGCTACCACACTAAAGGTCAATTCATTTAAGAAATCTAGATCTCAAGTGGACTGAGTTAAGAATGAAGTTCAGAAGCAACTTCCCTTACAAATGCAAAGAATTAATGATCCCTGATTTCTTTTTTGCCAAGCCTGATCTCTCCTGGGAAAAGAATAGGGCCCTGAACAAGTGCTAATGAGTCTGTGCCCTCAAGGCAAGGTTGGCCTTTAACTGGTTTGGAGTTTCACCTACTAAGTTTCCTTGAGAACTTTAAAAATGAATCTACTCTCAGAATCTAAACATTTTCTTAAAAAGGTGCAAGTTCTTTACTTAACACTACAAAATTTGGTATCAAGGGACAAGACTACAAATTTTTAGACTTTCCCTGTTACAATGAGGAAAAAAGTTGCTTTGTTATTATTTCTATCCTTAATGTCTAAGGCATATATGGCAGGAAAGACCTGATTTGTTTCTAAGGTTTGGCACAGAAACAAAAAACCTATAAAATTCACTCTCCTTAAAAATGTCTGCAGGAAACTTAAGGAGGAGCATCGGTACAAAAAAAAAAAAAAAAAAAAGAAAGGAAAAAAAACCAACAAAACAATGACCTGAAATCTGCAACACTCTGCAATGTTACTAATGAAAATAATAATTTAAGATCTCCAATGTAATCTACTGTTTTATGTTTCAATTTGCTGTTGGCATGTTACCCTCTTTTTGGGTTTGGTCTACACTCAAGAAGTTCACTGTTCCATTGCGATGGTTCTGAGTTACTATCTAATTATTTACTGTTTACGTTTCTTGACTTCATGGGTACCACCACCGTCATCATCCAGTGACATCAGGCTATGGATGTTATTTTAATTATTGGCAGCAACAGTAATACTACCATCTTTAGAAGATCATCTATAAAGACTCTTCTGTGTTAAGTAATTTGTATACATATTTTACATTTACAATTCTGTAAGGTAAATATTACACTGAAAGAAGAAAAAAGACAAACAAGTAAAAGTCATTAACTCAGGTATTTTAGAATGCTGCAAAATGGAGAGCAGAAAAAAACAAGTGCTTTACAGGGAGCAAGTAGCTGAAAGATTTTACAGGGCTGATTGAAAAGGTCCTTTCAAAGTTCAGTATTGTACTGAGAATTGTTCACTACTCAGAATTTTGGAAAATGTGGTGAAAATGAGCCATGAGACAGGATGGGAACACAGGAGGATGAAACTGCAACATTTATTGGCTACTTAATTTGCATTTAGGAATAAGGGATAAGGAGAACGTTCCAGATGCTAAGATTCTTGAGGGGTGACTAAAATCTAGTGTTTTGATTTTCTATGATGATGGTAAGATCATCTCTTGAGTTAGCAATTAGCAGTTACACAGAAGCATTTTAGACTCTGGGCAACATAAAATATGGAATGATTCTGCTAGGAACATTAGAAGTAGGATCATTAATAGACCCTGAGATGTTACCTTAATTTCCCACTTATCTTTCCTACTCCTAACCAAGAAAACAAATCCACTGGCTGAAGGTAATTATTTAATATGCATTTGCAAATGTTCAAATGATCTTTATGCTTTGGTTCTTACTTGGTCTCACCTCGACAATTTTGTCAGGGTTATAAGTTTGGCAGATAGAAAACGTGCTAGAACTGTTCTCAATAATTTTAAATGATATTGCCCTACTGATGCTAATTTAAGATTTTAGTCAGTTTGCCCCACTGATGCTAATTTAAGATTTTAGTCAGTTTGCTTCTATTATTTTGATAACCAGCAATAAAAGGATGGAAAAGAAAGGAATCCTCTCTAGAGGAATAACATGCAATTAACTCATAATGATTTAGTCAATAATTACCCTGGAAGTCATCATGTGTAAGCTGAAAAGACACTGACCAATCTCCAGGGCCTTTAATGTAATAAAACATACATAAATAATTGCTATTAATTGTTCACACAAGATATTATTAATATTTAAACACAAAAATTAACTTAGAGACAGCTCTTATAGCAGTTTGTATACTTGAATTGGAGTATGCTTCCTTTAACCTGAGAAGCATACAATTATTGAAGTATATAATTATTGAAATATATTTCTATTAATAAACCTTACTTTCACATAATAAAACAGTAGGGACTGCATTTCTCTCATTGTCTGTTAAGTTTGTCCACCCCTCATTTAGTAAAGATAGAATTCTCACCACAGTTAACAATCACTTAAGTTTGGAGAATAACAAACAAACTTAATTATTTTTATTGTTCTTCTTTTTAAAAAGCCAAGAAGCAAATCTTTTTACTACCTGGTAACTATTCCAGGAAACCCCAAAATAGTTTTATACATAAAGGGTATCTTAATAGTTTTCCTATTTTTTTAAAGATTTTATTTATTTATTCATGAGAGACAGAGACAGAAAGAGAGAGAGAGAGAGAGAGAGAGAGAGAGAAAGGCAGAGGGAGAAGCAGGCTTCCTGCAGGGAGCCTGATGTTGGACTCGATCCCAGGACCCCAGGATCATGACCTGAGCCAAAGGCAGACGCTCAACCACTCAGCCACCCAGGCATCCCTAGTTGTACCTATTACAAGGAGTGGAAAATAATTTTTCCTCTGCTCTTTCTGAGTACTTAGCTGAGACTCCTACCCCCCCCAAAAAAAAAAATTAAGAGAAAAACAAGGGAAGTTTAATAACATGCATACCACATGTATGCATTAAGAGATAGCCAGACAAAAGGAATAACTCAGTATTATAACAGTATTTGTCCAAAGGCTGTGTTGACTTCTAGTCTCCTCTCCTGTGATAACAGTCTTCCCTGGTTGACAAACTCCAGGGAAGGGAATTCTGACAATTGAGTTTCTTTCAGAGGATTTGTCTTTAGGCTGATAAGAGGAACTCAGAGAAAGCTTCTCCCTGCATTTGCTGTTTTCCAAGGACTAGAGTTGAAAATAATATACCAAAGCTGCAATAATATACCAACCAAGTGGGGTGGCATGTCCCAAACTCCTAAAGTCATATTTTGAGGTAATGTATTCTACTATCCTTAATACTCTTTTGAATTTAGCCTTGCGAAAAAAAAAAAAAAAAGAATTTAGCCTTGAATGTAGAAAAATAATATTTGAGAAAAATTAACTAGAATAAATAGTTACTGGAAAATCACAGCATTAGGAACAATGATTATTAGTAACATAACTTTAAAAAGCATAACAAATTATTTTCTTGGCAGAGAATAATTTTGTTTTATTATTATTTTTTTTAATAATTTTGTTTTAAAGAAAGAAATTAATTCTAATATCTTCTATATATCTAGTAATTTTTTACTTTTAAAAAATTTAAAATTGCGACACCTGGGTGGCTCAGTGGTTAAGCAGCTGCCTCAGCCCAGGTCATGATCCTGGAGTCCTGGGATCGAGTCCAACATCAGGCTTCCTGCATGGAGTCTGCTTCTCCCTCTGCCTATGTCTCTCTCTGTGTCTCTCATGAATAAATAATAAAATCTTTTAAAAAATAAATAAGTAAAATTTAAAAAAATAAAAATTTAAAACTTTTCCTTATGAATAAAGAGATTAATATTGAATAAAATAAATAAACATTTTAAGGGCACCTGGGTGGCTCAGTTGGTTAAGTAACTAACTCTTGGTTTCAACTCAAGTCATGATCTCATGGGTCATGTCTTATGGCTTGTGGGATAGAGCCTGCTTTGGACTCTGTGCTCAGCAGAGAGTCTGTGTGAAGATTCTCTCTCTGTCCCACCCCCACTGGCTTTCTCTATTTCTCTTTATCTCTAAAATAAATTTTTGAAAATCTTTCAAAAAATCTAAATTTTACCATATTTATGTTTTTTATATTAAGGTATATTAATCATACCTTTGTAAATCATACTTTTAGCATAACAAATGACTTTATCAACATATTAAAACAATGTATATTTATATTACTATTTCTGTATCAATTAACTGTGTTGATTTCTTTGAGAAATAGATACAAATCATATCTATTATCTTGTATATATACATTTCTCTAATTATTATACTAAGCATAATTTCAAATACTTTTTATTAAATAACACCTTTAACCAATTATAAATTCCTGTTTCTTCCAATCAGAGACAGAAAACTAGAAGACAGAAAATCACAATCCCCTTAATACTTTATTTTTGTGAACATATATATTAAATCAACTATACAAACGTTAAGGTGACAAGGAAAATAAACACAGGTATATAGCAATATCAAAAGACATTTGCACATTCTACACATACAAGAATAGGGTAAATAAAAAGTTTAGACACTAAAGTTTATAACGTTTTCTTACTTTGAAAGAAAGTACATTAGTTATTCTTTAGTTAATTAAAATATGAAAATTATAATTGAAAAAATAGTTCAGCTCTTATTTGTAATGTTTTAGGAATTTATTCATGAACCTTTTTTAAAAAGACATCTATTTTCACAAGTGTATTTGAACACAATTTTTATATTCAAAATCTTAAATATTTGTAAAAACAATGACAACTCATTTGACTCTCAGAAATCACTGTAGAAAATTTATTAATATTAGATAAGAATTTTAATCATAGTGTTACATATACTAGAAAAGTCGGTTGACAGTAATTTCACATAATAGGATGAAGAATGAGACAGCAATCAGAATTAAATAATGCTAATTTGCCCAAAGATTCATATACTTAAAAGAAATACCATACAAACTTTGTTAATATAATTTATAAGTATACATAAACTATAGTACAGTGACTCTTTAGATCATGTTTACAAGTACTTAACCTAGATTGCTCTTTTTCTCATCTAGTAATTAGCTAACAAGACTATCACTTTATTACATGCTCAGCTAAAGATTTTTTTAAGCACAGACCACTTTTTAAGCAAAAATATAACAGAATAATAATTTTTTTCTTTATTAAACTTCTAAATGTGTACCTAGATATGTATATACTCTTAGATTGTAACCATAATAACAAAAATATCTTATTAATTAATATTCAAAATATCCAAAGGGAAGAAAAAAATGGAAGAACACACATGCACACACATACAGAGGAAAATTAAGGAGCTTATTTTAGACAAATGTGGAATTATCACTGTTACAAGCTAATTATCTTCCCTCTACAAGAAAGAATAATTACAAGCAGAAAGCCTATATTGAAACCTGAACACTCACACATACTGACTCACACAGAAGGGTTATTATAGCTTATTTAAATAAAATAATCTCTCTCTCAAGTGATCTTTTAGATAGATCTGGTTATGGAATCTTCCCACCAGATTTCTACCATTTTTGTCTTAAGACACCTCTCAAATAAACAAAAAAATTTACACCCAATCAAAGTGGCTATTTTAATTATAAATTTTCTTGTGAAATGCCTTGAAGCATTCAAATAATTAGGGTGTGGGCTTCTATACAAATACTGCACCAGCTTGTGAGCTTCCAGCTGACAGTTGTCTATTGCCTTCCAGTGGGGAGAAATGAAAAATACAAGTAACCTCCCCCTAATCAAATCCTTGCACTCTTGTCTCACCTTGAATGGTCCTAACAGTGACTAAACACAGGTAGGAGAATCTCATCCAAGGATGATGATGACAATAGTGATATTATCAAGCTTGAGCAGCACAAAAGGGTAAAATACAAAACAAGTGAAGAACTCACCAGGCTTTCTAGCCACAGAAGCCTAAAGTATGGGAGAAACAGTGTTTTTGGTATGTCTTATTCTTATCAGTATTTCTGAGGCATTTAATCTATGGGATGAGAAAAACTAAATAAAAATCAATTAGTTTAAGCCTTCATTAAAGACTTTTCAATGTGAGAACACTGCAAGATGGATATTAGGAAGGAATAATTAGCATACAGATTTATAAGCTGGGGAAGGTCAGCCAAGGTTTACTTTTGTTCTCAGAATTATTGACTTAGAACTAATAAATGAATTCAGAAATGTTGTAGGATACAAAATCAATATACAGAAATCTGTTGTATTTCTATACACTAATAATAAACTATTAGAATGATAAATTAAGAAAATAATTCCATTTACAGTTATATCAAAAAAATATATGTAGAAATAAATTTAACCAACAAGGTAAAAGACCTGTACTCTGAAAACTGGAAGACACTGATGATGAAACTGAAGATGATGCAAATAAGTGGAAAGATATACTCTGCTCATGGATTAGAATAATTAATATTGTTAAAATGTCCATACTACTCAAAGCAATTTACAGATCCAATGTAATCTCTATCAAAATAACAATGGCAGTCTTTCACAGAACTAGACAAAATAATCCTAAAATATTTATGGAACTGCAAAAGTAGTCAAAGCAGTATAGAGGGGAAAAAAAGGTGGAGATATCAAGCTGCCAGATTTCAAACTATACTACAAAGCTATAGTAATCAAAATGGTATGGTATATAAAACAGACACAAAGATCAACAGAATCTAATAAAGAGCCCAGAAATAAATTCATACTCATATGGTCAATTAACTTATGACAGAGGAGGAAAGACTATATTATGGGGAAAAGACTGAACAGCTACACACAAAAGAATGAAACTAGATCTCTTACTTATACTATATGCAAAAATAAATTGAAAAGAGATCAAACAATTAAATGTAAGACCTGAAACCATAAAACAGCTAGAAGAAAAGAACAGTAAGCTCTTGGACATCAGTGTTGGCAATATTTTTTTGTATTTGTTTCTTCAAGGTAAGATAACAAAAGCAAAAATAAATGGGACTACATCAAACTAAAAAGCTTTGGCATACTAAAGGATGCCATCAATAAAAAAGAAAAGACAACATAATGAATGGGAGAAGATACAAGCAAATGAACACCCTATTAGGAATTAAATCCCAAATATAGAAAAAGCTCAGGCAACACAATATTAAAAGGATATGATTAAAATGTGGGCAGAGGACTAGAATAGATATTTTTCCAAAGACAACAATACACATGACAAACAAGGAGATGAAAATATGCTTAATTTACTAATCATCAGGGAAATGCAAATCAAAACTACAATAAAAATGAGATATCACAAAAAAAAAAAAAGAGATCTCACTTCACACGTAAGAATGCCTAGTATCAAAAAGACCAGAACTGACAAGTGATGTCAAGGGTGTGGTAAAAAGAGAACATTTATGCACTGTTCGTGGGAATGTAAATTATTTCAGCACTATGGAAAATGGTTTGGAGGTTCCTAAAAAAATAAAATAAAATAAAAATAACACTATCATATGATCCAGCAATTCTACCCCTAGGTATTTATCTGAAGAAAACAGAAACAGTAATTTGAAAAAAAAAATGCACCCCTATGTTCATCAAAGTATTATATATGATAGCCCAGATATGGAAATAGCTAGATGTCTATTGATAATTAATGGATAAAGAAGATGTGATTGATATATACAAGGGAATACTACTCAATCATAAAAAAGAATAAAATCTTGTCATTTGTGACGACGTGGAAGCACCTAAAGGTAATCATGCTAAGTGAAATAAGCCAGACAGAAAAACAAATATGTAGGGTCTCACTTGTATGTGAAATATATTTTTAAAAAAGAGAGGGAATGACTTTTGTCATAGAAACTGTTGGTTGCCAGAAGGGAAAGGAGTAGTGAGGTGGACAAAACAGGTGAAGGGGATTAAGAGGTACAATATTACAGTTATAAAATAAAAAAGATATGGGGATTTAATGTATAGCATAGGGAATATAGCCAACAATATGGTAACAACTTTGTATGGTGACAAATGGTAACTGGACTTATTGTGGTGACATTTTTATAATGTATATAAATATTGAATCACTGAGTTGTATACCTGAAACTAATACAATATTATATGTCAATTAATCTCAGAAGGTGTATGGAAATTGAGATTTTGTTAATCTTAGAACAGGATACACAGATAGCAAGTCTCAGTTTAGTAGTCATTGGTGGTTCAATTTGAGTTTAGCAAAGATGTAGGGGGAAGAGTTTGGAAGTTAAGATCTTACTGTGAGCATCAGTGAAAAATGTTCCATGGTTCTGATTATCCACACTATTATATGCATTTTGTAGATGAAGCATATGAGAGCTGAAAGGCTAAGCAGTGCTTTCATAGTAAGTTATGAAGGTAGGAGCTAAATTCTTCTCAACTCCACAAATTATTTTGTATATAATAAGTTTTCATTGCTTTTCTTCCCAGACCCCATCACCAAACAGAGGTGAGGTTCACTAAAGTTGATATCTTCTGGGGCTGGCCAAGAAGAGATGTCTCTGTGGGCACATGGGTGGTTCAGTCTGTTAAACGTGGAACTCTTGAATTCAGCTCAGATCATGATCTCAGTGTCCTGAGACTGAGCCCTGCATTGGACTCCATGCTCAGCATGGAGATTCTCTCCCTCTCCCTCCCCTGTCCCCTCTTCTCCCCACCATGCTCTGTCTCCTTCTCCCTCTCCAAAACAAAACAAAACAAAACAAAAAACAAAATGAGATGGTCTCTGATAATATTGACATTCTGAGATTAAGAGATTTGTTAATGGTTTAACAAATGAAAACAAATATAAATAAATCTTTCCATTTTTAACATAATCACTTGAAGAATGAACAATATTTATTGTACCAATCTTGAAATGATGCACACTGTATTTTGTGTGATTGAAATTTTTGAACTTCACTTAGTAGGTTATTGAATACTTTGTTTCCTGTCAGAAAAGGGTCTTTAAAAATCACTCACATGTCACAGCGAAGAAATCATAATGCATGAAGTGTCATTTTTCTTTGGTAGTTGCATTTTAGAATATGGCAATATCTTATATTATGGGACTAACAATAGTGTAGAAAACCAGATAATCAACAGAAGAAAAATAAAAGGAATTAGTGAGAGGAGATTAGAACCTCAGTCTTTTCAAAAATCAAGCCCTATAATTCAATTCAATCTGTCCATCATTAAATCTATTCCTGAGAATCAGATAAGAAAATAAAGCAGACATTAAATCCACAGGACTCCCCAGTCCCTAGTTCTACTTACCCTTGTTATTTCCCCATTAGAGTTTGCCCCCAATTCAGGTGTCTCTTTCCTGTGGTACACATGGCTTCTGTTTGTTCTAGGACACCTCTTCCCACAGCAAAGGACAAACTTGGCTGTTTTGAGAATAAACGTTAGATCTGATAATAAGAGGCATTTTGCCTCCTAAGATAATTTGTATGCAGGTTTTTCGTTTGTGTTTCTTTTTTATGTGTATATTTGCTTCCATTTGTTTGAGGTTTTCTTGTTTGTTCTGTTTCCTGCCAGAGGACCAGTAACCACTTGAGATGAAGAATCATTAAAATAATGAAAAATACATATAGTGAGTTACATTAACTTCTATAAATGAACTACACATTTACCTACTACATGTTCACTACATGTTCACTGAATTTTCTTCAATACTACTCTTCTTTACGCCTGCCAATCTAAAGCTAACATGCCATAAACTGGATCCAAACTCTACCAGCTTTTCCCCAACTAAGAGTACCTTAAAATGCCACAACCTGCATCCTAATTGTAAATAATGTTTTTATTTCCTTGATTTGAGACAACACTGAGGTCCTATTAAATTTAAGATGCTGTACTCCTTTATTTAGGAGATTTAATAAAATTAAGTTTGCTTTGTCTGCACTTTCTGTTTGTTTCTGGTGAGCCCACAGTCAGTGATAACTAAACTAAAACTGAACTCAGTACATTTTGCTTGCCATCTTCAAAAATCATCAATTGTACCAAAAATCACTAAATTTTGGAAATGAAAATGTATAATAAATCCCTTTTTCTGTTCCTTTGTATCAGGATGGATTTATCATTTTTTCTGTGCTTTTACTTTCACATTATTATAATGATCATAATCATTGAATTGTGTATTAATATAATAAAACCATTCCTGATCCCCCTGCAATAGTTCTTAATTTATCTTAATGGCATCAATTTCTTCCCTCTGCTTATTTGTACAATAATATAGATATTCATAAAATCTTATGTTAAATTATTGACTGCCTCACTACTTAAAAAAATATCAAGTTTCTATGTCACCAGAAACAGTAGTATTTGAATAAGTATTGATCCAGTTATCTTTATCTCATAAAACCATGCTCTCCAACCAGTATGTGTTTTGTTTTCTTTTGTGAATCCTTAGATGTTTTACTTCTTCTCAGTCTAGATAGGATCTGCATTTCATTTAAAATTGTATTAAAAATTGCTGTCTAAAAGAGGCACACCTTAAATATTAAGATAAAGTTTGAAAAGAAAATTTTGGAGAAAGATGGACCTTGTAAAAGATTAATCAAAAGACAGCTGGTGTTCCAGTACTAATACCAGACAAGGTACACTTTCAGATGATAAATATTACCAGACACACAGAGAAATATTCATACGAATGAGTCAACATACAAGACCAAATAGTCATTCTAAACATATATACAAAATATATGAAACAAAAGGATATAACTCAAAAGATAATTGGGAAATAGGCAAATCCATAATCCTAATAAGATTGTAACAAATATCTTTCAATGAATGACAAGATAATCACTCAGGAGAAAAGTCAGTAACAATATGGATAATTAAGCAACCTAATTAGGACATTTGGCCTAAATGATATCTAGAGATCACTTATCTCATATGTACTAAATATACATATAATTCAAATACAAACATTTTTGTTAAAATGACTAAAGTCCTCAACACAAGAAACAACAAGTGTTGATGAGGATGTGGAATAAAGGAACACTCATGCATCGTTGGTAGAAATGAAAATTGGTGTAGCCACTGTAGAACACAATATGGAGGTTCCACAAAAAGTTTAAAAATAGAACTACCCTATGATCCATTAATTGCACTACTGATGTTTACCCCAAAATACAAAAACACTAATTCAAAGAGATACATGCACTTCTATGTTTATAGCAACAGTATCTACAATAACCAAATTATGGACCAGCCAAGGTGTCCATCAATTGATGAATGGATAAAGATGATGTGGTATGTATAGATATATGAACTATTACTCAAACACACACAAAAATGAAATCTTGTCATTACCTACAACACGGATGGAGCTACAGACTATAAAACTAAACCAAAAAAGTCAAAGAAAGACAAATGCCATATGATTTCACTCACATGTGGAATTTAAGATACAAAACAAATGAGCAAAGGTGGGAGGAAGAGAGAGAGAAAGACAAATCAACAAATGGACTCTTAGTTACAGAGAATGAATTGATAATTACCTGAAGGGAGGTAGATGGGATGGTTAAACAGGTGATGGGGATTAAAGAATGTACTTGTCAAGATGAACACTGGGTGATGTAAGGAATTCTTGAATCATTATATTGTACAACTGAAACTAATATAACACTGTAAACTAAGTAACTGCAATTAAAATAAAAACTTAAAAACAAATGTAAACATTTTAATGAAAATTGACTATATGCTGGCCAGAAAGCATCAACAAATTCCAAAGGATTGAAAAATGCATAAACAAAATGTAAAAACACATCTAATTTTATGAGATAAATTAGAACTTTTGTATCTTCCTGATGAATTTACTTTTTAAATTATAAAGTAACCTTCTTTCTATGCTAATTTCTTTCCATTTAAAGTGGACCTTTGTATACTAACAAAGTCAGAGATTTTTTTCATTATCTCTGAAAAAAAGATAGAAAAAAAGAAAAAAAGTTAATAACACTTTAATTGTATTCTCCCAAATGATATGTTGAAGTCGTAATCCCCAGAGCCTATGAGTGTAACTTATTTGGAAATTGGCTTTTGCAGATGTGATCATATTAAGACAAGGTCATACTGGAGTAGAGTAAGTTGGGCCTTACTCCAATATGATTGGCTTCTTTATAAGCAGAGAAGAAAGAGACACACAGGAAGAATGCCATGGAATGACAGAAGTAAATAATGCAGTGATGTAGCCATAAACCAAGGAATGTTAAGGACTTATTATCACCACCAGAAGCTAAGAGGCAAGGAAAGATCTTCCTCTATGGGTTTCAGGGGAAGCATAGCCATGCCAACCCCTTGATTTTAGATGTCCACCCTCCAAGACTAGAAAAAACAAAGTTTTGTTGTTTCAAGTCACTCAGTTTATGGTGCTATTTTATGGTAGCCCTAGGAAATAAACACAGTCTCATTTAACAAATATGTATGGTTTTCAAATGGAATAAAAGGCACTTTCATAGAAACTTCAAAGCTATAGATAAAATATTTATAGATGTCATGATTATTTTAAGACCACTAATGCTTAATATATTTTGGAGGTATTGACCAAGGTTTAGAGAATAGAAAAAGAAATAGGTTTAAGGGATTACAATGGAAATAATAAATACCACATTATTCAAAGAATATATAGGCTTATATAAAAACATCCAACAAAACTAAGAACAAAATATTAGAATTAATAGAATGTTTAGCAAAATTACAATGTACAAACAATATAAAATATCATCCACAATACTAGTTTTACAGAGGAATTGGCCTAATAAATTAATGAACCATATATAGAATACAAATGTTATTTGACATAGGGCCGAAAAAAAGATGTGAAATAAATAGGATATACTCTGTTAATGTAAATGTACAACTTTTTTCTCATACAATACATATTGTCATATCACCTGCTACCCTCCAATGGTTCTACTGTCTTCCCAAACTCATAACTTTCTCTTGCTACTGAATTTTTCTCATCACTATAAAAACATGTGTTATCTCATCTTTATTGAAAAAACAAATATATTGATGTCATTTCCCCACTTAATATCACCCATTTTTTCCACCTTTGCAGTTATTTTTTTAAAGAGATATCTAACTTTGTTTATAACCCCTGTTCTCCCATCATCCTCTATTAAAGAAACTGTACATAGGCCTTTATTCTCAACATTCTACCAAGATAATTCCTGTCAGTGCCACTGTTGACTACGATGTTACCAAATCCATTGAGCAATTCTTAGGCTTCAATATTCATCTTTTACTGCAGCACACTGTCTTGCTTTCCTTCTTACCTTATATCACAATTCTCAGTCTGCTGTTTCCTGCTCTTCTCTCTAAACTTTGGATGCTATATAGCCCAAACACAGACGTGTTACTCTTTTTCCATCTAACTAGTTTGGTGATCTTATGAAGTCTTACCAATTTAAGTGAAATGTTGACTTACACATTTATACATTCAGCCCCAACTTTTATCCTCAACTCATCATATAACCATTAAAGAATTTCGTAATTGGAAATGATCAGACATATGCATTTTTTAAAAATCACTCTTATGGTAGTATGAAGGATTGATTAGAAAGTTCTTCCTGGAGATAAAGAAAAAAAAAAGTGATGTTACTGTGCAGCAAAAGGGGTACAAATTTTGAGATTGCTAAATCTAAAAGATCTGCAGACTGAATTGGGAAAGGAGGTGCTATGAATGAGACAGAAGTCAGGATGAAAGTGAAATTTCTCTTTTTATTGACTTTTAATATGTTTCCAGATAAGCAAAGAGGGAGGGAGAGAGAGAGAGAGAGAGAGAGAGAGAGAGCAAGAAATAGACTCTTAACTGTAGAGAACAAATTCAAACCAATGGTTACCAGAATGGAGGTGGGTGGAGGGATGAATTAATAGTTGATGGGAATTAAGTGTCCTTGTGATGAACACTGGGAGTTGTATGAAATTGTCGAATTACTATACTATATACTTGAAACTAATATACTGTATGTTAACTATTAGGGATATAAATAAAAACTTTTAAAAAAGGAAGAATATCTCTGGGCAGCAAGATATTGATTTGGCACAGATGATGTTCGAGTGAGCATAGGTGTTTTATTTTATTTTAATTACTTTTTGAGAGAGAGAGAGAGTGCATGCATGAGTGGGGTGGGGAGGGGCAGAGGGAGAGGAAGAGAATCTTAAGCAGACTCTGTGTTGAGTGCAAAGCCGAAGTCAGGGCTCGAACTCAACCCTGAGATCATGACCCTAGCCGAAATCAGGAGTCTGATGCTTAACTGACTGAGCCACTCAGGCACCCCAACCATAGGTATTTTAGAAGGAAATACCTAATATGTATAAGATAGCTTAGAGCTTAGAAAGAAAAGACTGAATCATCTAAGATTGGCCTGAGTGTTGAAAAGTTATATGGCTTAATAGTGATCCTAAACATTTTCTTAATATGAGAACCAAGTAGCCCACAAAGGAAAGGGAGGTATTTACAAAACAATCTTAAGAAAACTAAGAAAATGAGATTAAAAAGTATTACAGTGTGTCCCTAAGTGGCTTCAGTAAGAAGTCACAACTATTATATGACTTTTTACAGAGAATAATGGAAGAGAAACATTAGGCTTAGACAAAAACCAGAACCAAAACCAAACCAAAGAAACTTCTCTGTTGTTTTGTTTTCACCTGACAAATTCTATTTTAATCAGGATTGGGGAGTGTGATGATCTTGATGTTAGAACCACTGAGGTGGTACTGCATCAGAGCTAATGGATGTTTCTTTGTGCAATCATAAGGTGGATTTGCTTGAGGAAAGAGAAAAAGAGGGAAAAGGAGAAATAAATCATGAGGTAAGTACAGAAGTCTCCATGGGGGAGCAAACAAAACTTTCCAAAGAACTGAAAATGGGAAGCAGACTCATTTAATAAGAGGCCTAGATAATTCATAAACTGCAGTCAACTCTGAATAAATGCATAGTTTCTCTACAAATAGTAGTGATGTAATGATATTATAAATTTCAATACTAAAGAATTTAATCCACTTATGACTACAAATATTTTAACAAGTCTAATGCATAAATCCTTTTCAAGGCTAAATTAACAGTTTGAAAATCTCAATCATGAAAACCTATGCATTATATTTTTATTTCTTTTCTGGAAAGAAAATAATTCCTGAGATTTTAGGGTCCGAATTACTTGAGAAATTATGGAAAAACAAGTTAAATCATAGTTCATATCTTCTTTCATTAATTCTGAAGGACTTCTTAAAGTCATTATATCTGCATATAATCTGAATTTGCACAAACATTAGGGTATTTGATGGCTGACTTTTGACATCTTAATTGTGTAAAAGGATACCAATTAAATATATTATTCGGATGTTCTGTTGTCCCTGAAAATATTAGGATTCTAATGGTAATGAAAAGATGTCTTGAATTCTCAATTAGTAATTAGTATAAAAATAATATAGCTACAAATTTGCAAGATGCAAAAATGTCTTCTATTTGAGACTAAATTATAGCCATAATACTTTATTACTCTTGAATATTATTTTAAGTGAATATATTCTACAAACCAGAACACTATGCTATATGAAAGTGTAAATATCAAAATCAGTTAATTGAGATTGATGCTTTAATATCATCTAATGCATAAACTTTGTTCAAGTTCCAGTTATTTCTTTTATGCCAAAATGATCCAGATCAATATCATGCCAAGACTTTTTCATCTTGTATCTTTAATGTCCTTTAATCTGGAAGTTTCTGAAAACTTTTGTTTACCTGCAAATATTCTGTGAAATACCCCTCAATTTGGATTTGTCTAACATTCTTTATGCTCGGAATCAGGTTATAATTTTTTAAAAAGATTTTATTTATTTATTTATTTATTTGAGAGAGAGAGAGCACTCACACAAGTGGAGGGAGAGGCAGAGGGAGAGGGAGAAGCAGACTCCCTGAGCAGGGAGTCTGATGAGGAGCTCCATCCCAGGACTCTGGGATCATGACCTGAGCAGAAAGCGGATACCTAACCGGCTGAGCCAGGCGCCCCTGAAATTTTGTTCAGAATATGACAGAAGTAACACTGTATTTTTCACATTGCATTTTACTGGATTTCTTCCATTTATCTTGATCTCTGATCATTTGATTAGGGTGGCATCTATTAGATTTATCATTGCAAAATTGTTTTTTCCCTATTTTACTGAAAGCGTACTTTATAGGAAGATACTTTGAGGCTATGTAATATTTTAGTTTCTTTTTAAAAAGATTTTATTTTTTAAAGTAGTCTCTACACTCAGTGTGGGGTTTGAACACACAACTCTGAGCAAAAATAAGATCACCTTATAATTCTGTGATGTAATTGCTGTTTTTTCCATGTATAAGTAAAGCATGAAAATTTATCCACATTAATAGAGACTCTTACAAAACAAAAACAAAACAAGAGTAGCACACCCCACTGACTGGGCCAGCCAGGCCCTCTGTAATATTTTATTCCTCATCAAATTTATACAGTAGTTTTAGTATCCATTCACAAATCTTTTCCAAATTAATTATTACTCTGAGGGTTGCCAAATGATAATTTTTAAATTTCATTCTTACTTGTCTGTGTATTAGTTGGCATTTCAGTGTCTGATAGAACTCTTTTTCCTTTGTTTGTATATTCTTTATTTCTCTTTATCAGTATAGGCACACAGATTTTATTTTATTTTTTAAAGGACTTGTTTATTTATTCATGAGAGATATATATAGAGAGGCAAGACATAGGCAGAGGGAGAAGAAGCAGGCTTCCTTTAGGGAGCCTGATGTGGGACTCTATCCCAGGACCCTGGGATCATGACCTGAGCCAAAGGCAGACACTCAACCACTGAGCCACCCAGGTGCCCCTGGTACACAGATTTCAATTTAATGCAATTGGTTATGTTCTATAACTATCATTATTTATTTTGATATTTAAATTGTCTTAGTTTTGGCCAGTGGAAATTCCTTCAAATGGCTTCTGATCCTTTAGATATTTCCCCATCTTAATTTGAGAACCTCCTTAACTTTCAGTGCAAGATGCTCCAGGTTTATTTTCTATTTTCTCTGTCCCAACCCTATAATCAGCCATCTCTCCAAGGAGTCCTGGGACCTTATAGTGATGAATGGTATTTAGAATTCTAAATTTGTATATATGGTGTAAGCTCTACACTATTGCATTGGTACTTATTCTAGGTCTTCTAGTGGACAGAATTATATATATAGTTAATATCATTTATATCAACATTTGTACACCTATGTTTATACCAGTAATTACTTCTATATATTCTATCACCTCTTCCGTACAACTTTGTTTTGCTACATAGCAGAAAAATGTAGAAAAAATATATTTAAAACAAACAAAAAATTAGAATCTCATTTTTCAAAGATAACTCTATTAATACTGTGATACAATTTCCAGTTATAGAAATAGCTGTGATACAGATGTTTTTACACACACATACACACAATTCCATACATCCATATACACATAATACGTGAGAGCCTTTTACATATTTTTCTTTTTTAAAAGATTTTGTTTATTTATTTGAGAGAGAGAGAGTGAGAGAGAGAAAGCACAAGCAGAAGAGCAGAGCAAGAGGGGTAAGCAGATCCCCACTGAGCAGGGAGGCTGGGCTTGATCCTAGGACCCTGGAATCATGACCTGAGTAGAAGGCAGATGCTTAACCCGCTGAGCCATTCCGGCACCTGATGTTACTGAATTTTATAATTACATGTAAATTACATAAAGATAGTGTCCAGTGTTTTATATGATTACTGGCGATATTTTACTTCTTATAATTGTTTTGTGACTAATAATTTTAGGAAGTAACCATTTATGTTTTTTGCTAATGTTTCCTTCTGAAACAATATTTTCCTAATGGACTTATACAAGTTTTTACTTATTAATGAAAAGGTATTTGTCTATATACATAATAATTATAAATTTTCCATTCATATATAATGTTGTTCATTGTGTTTTTAAATAATTTAAGTTCATAAAAATAATTTGATCAATCATTAAATGTCTACCCATATTTGATTATGAAATGTTAATTTATTTTTACCTAATGAGAATAAACAATTTTTCTCCTTCTTAAGTTTTTTTTTTATTTATTTATGATAGTCACAGAGAGAGAGAGAGAGAGAGAGAGAGAGAGAGGGCAGAGGGAGAAGCAGGCTCCATGCACCGGGAGCCTGACGTGGGATTCGATTCCGGATCTCCAGGATCGCGCCCTGGGCCAAAGGCAGGCTCCAAACCGCTGCGCCACCCAGGGATCCCCTCTTTCTCCTTCTTGATATGTAGGCTACCATCTTCAGTTTATCTCATGTTAAAATAGTTAACCTATTATTTAAATTTTAATGCTTGTCATGATCCCTATACCCCTGAGGGACTTAAAGATATGACTTTTGGAGCAAAGTAGTCTGCTTTTTTCCCCAATATGTGATTTATTGATTTTAATAAATGCTTACCTAACCCAATCTTATTTTTACTAATAACAAATTTGACCTTATTTTTGATATATTTTACATCTCTCAGTCTACTTTATCTCTTTTAATTTTTACCATTTTCCTTTATTTTTGTCTTGATTTGATTTGATTTTTATTTTTCTTTGGTTCATTTTAAATGGCACATCATATTTTTCCACTACTAGTTATCTTACTGTCAATATTAGAAAGTTAAAAAATATTAGTAAGTTTAAAAATGATTATTTCAGTAATAAGCTATTTACTATTTACTTAATTGTTCTACATTATAACATAACCAATTAACAAAACAGATATGACATTATTTTACCCCTCTATGACCAATGTTAGTTTTATTCATTCACACATTTTATCTTTTGTTTTGACCTTTTTAAAAGATTTTACTTAATTCCATCTAGTTAACATAAAGTGTTATATTAGATTCAGGTGTATAATTTAGTGATTCAGCATTACAAACAACACCTCGTGCTCATCACAAAGTACACTTTCTAATTCCCATAACCCAAATAACACATTCGCCCCTACCCACCTCCCCTCTGGTAACCATCAAATTGTTCTCTATAGTTGAATCTAATTCTTGGTTTGTCTCTCTTTTTTCCCCCTAGGTTTATTTGTTTTCCTTCTTAAATTCTATATATGAATGAAATCATATGTTACTGTCTTTCTCTGACTTGTTTTGCTTAGTAAACATTCTCTAGCTCCATTCATGTCTTTGCAAAAGGCAAAATTTCAATCTCTTTAATGGCTGATATATATGTATATCATGATATATTTGTATCATATATGTATTATACGATATATATGTATGTATGTATATATTCCACCTCTTTATCTATTCATCAGTCAATGGACATTTATTAGGGTTGTTTCTTTAACTTGTTAATTGCAGACAATGCTGCTATAAATTTTGAGGTATATGAATCCCTTTGAATTGGTATTTTTGTATCTTTTAGATAAGTACCTAATTATACAATTGCCGGGTCATAGAGTAGTCCTATTTTTAACTTTTTGAAGAACCGCCATATTGTTTTCCTAAGTGGCTGCATCAGTTTGCATTCCCACCAAGAGTGCATGAGTGTTCCTCTTTCTCCATATCCTTACCAGCACCTATTGTTTCCTGTATTGTTGATTTTAGACATTCTGACAGATGTGAGGTGATATCTCATTGTAATTTTTATTTGTATATCCCTCATGATGAGTGATGTTGCACATATTTTGTCTATGAGCCATCTGTAAGTCTTTCGTGGAAAATGTCTATTCATGTCTTCTGCCCATATTTTAATGGGATTGTTTTTTAGGTATTGAGTTTATTAAACTCTTTATGCATTTTGTTTATGAACCCTTTATTAGATATGCGATTTGCAAATATATTCTCCCTGCAATATGTTGCCTTTCAGTTTTGTTGATTGTTCTATTTCTGTGCATAAGCTTATCTTGAAGACATAATAGTTTATTTTTGCTTTTGTTCCCCTTGCCTCAGGAGAATAGCTAGATGAAGTTGCTATGACTGATATCAAAGAGGTTACTACCTGTGTTCTCTACATTTTTTTTTTTCAGGTCTCAAATTTAGGGCTTCAAATACATTTGGAATTTATTTTGTGTATGGTGTAAGAAAGTGGTCCAGTTTCATTCTTCTGCATATTGCTGTCCATTTTCCCAGCATCATTTGTTGAAGAGACTTTTACCCATTGAATACACTTTCCTGATTTGCTGAAGATTAATGGACCATAACATTCTGGGTTCATTTCTAGGCTTTCTATTTTGTTCTATTGATCTATGTGTCTATTTTTGTGCTAGCACATTACTGTTTTGATCACTGCAGCTTTGTAATATAACTTGAAGTTCAGAATTGTGATGCAACCAGTTTTGCTTTTTTTTTTTTTTCCAAGGTTGCATTGGCTATTTGAGATCTTTGGTGGTTCCATATAAATTTTAGGATTGTTTGTCCTCTGGCTGGAAGTGGCGTGCTAGCTGGATTGTGTGAGGCAGCCCCCAACACCGCCACAAGCGGCCAGCAGATGAGGCTCGTTCTAAATGCAGGTGATGTTGGCGTTCCTTGTGGGAAACGCGTAAATGCAGAGGATGCGGAAGCCTTTGTAAGCCTGCAGCTCAGGGAGTGAAATTGCATGGAGCATAGTCTGGCTTAGCCGTCCTACCATAAGGGATCTTTAGGTCCCCCTTATGGTGCAGAGAACGCCGCAGTCCTGCTCATGAGCTTAGAGGAAGCCACTATGGATTCTCTTGCCTTGCTCCCAGCCCGGTGTCCTCCTATAGTGTGTCCAAGCTGCCATTTCCCCCATCCATCATTGTGCAGAAAAGTGGTCCTTAGCTTCATGCTGAAGTAATCCTTCCCAAAGAGTAGGAGGTGGGTGGGTGGGTGACCACTTAGTCTTCATGGTGTTCCTCTAGGGAGGATCCTACTACAAAGCTAAGCCCCTAAGTGCCTTTGTGGTTTGGCCTTAACCTTGCCTTCGGAAATGTGGAGTAGAAGGTGCTTGGTTCTATTCTCTATGTATCCATCTTAGATGGATCCTTAAGATCCAATCCTAAGGATCTTCTCAGCCATACTACACCCTCCACTCATGCAACAATTAAGTGCATGTAAAGTATAGGTGTTGAGGCTGCTCTCTGAAGTCATGTGCAGCTGGGAGGTGAGCTTCTCTGGCAACTTGCACGCTGTCCCCTGAGATCTGTGCTGGGGCTCTAGATGCCACCCTATAAAGGGCAGGTGGCCTCTGATGGGTCTAGAGAGGCTCTAGGTGCCTGCCGTACAGCCCCCTTAGTCTCCAGTGAGGTACGACTTGTAATCCTAGATGAAAAGTCTGTTCAGACAGGCATGCCTCAGATACCACGGTTTCTTGCACACCACCATAAAGCGGCTAAATGAACTTCTTGGTTGCCTGGAGCACGTAAGAGCTACGTTTATACTACACCATAGCCTACTAAGTGTACAATAGTCCTAAAATGCCTGAACTAAATCTCCCCAAAATGCTGTCCCCTGAACCTTCAGCTGGTCTTTCTGCTGGTGCGGTGTCTGCCCCAGTGCTGACAGCTGCCAACTGATTGAGTGGCGGCTGCTGGGGCGAAGGGGGCCGTGGCAAGTTCTTGGGACGACAATGAACTTAGCCGCATGAACGGACTCTCCTCCCACACGATTTCTCTGTGGCTATGCGCTGCTGTTCCACAGCATTTTACCCACAGAACTTCCAAAACTGGAGTCAGTCCTCTTGAACCCTGCTATTACCTTATCAAGTTGGCTTATGGAAGAGAAATGCCTTTTGTCGTCTAAGAATGTAAGTGTTGCTCAAACACTTCTAGGGCTTTCCATCACCGTTAAGGAAAACCCAAAGTCATGACAAAGGCTTGCAAGGGCCCAGGCCCCCTGGCAATAACCTCTCTTGCCACGCCTCCTAATTGCTTCCCTTGAGCTCTGTACAGAAACTGGCTGCAGGGCTCTTTCTTGAACCAGGCAGGGTCCAACCCCAGGACCTTTGCACCAATAGTTCCTCCTCCGTTAAATGATTATCCCCTAAATAGATGCAGGGCCGAGACACCCCTCCTTCCACCATCGCATAATTCTACATTTGACCCGATTTTAAATTGCACCCTGCACCCCCCCCCCCACATCCCCGCTGACCTGCTCTGCAGCACCGTCTCCATCAGACAAGCAAGAAAATAAATCATTGCTTATTGTCTACCTCCTACCACTGAACTGGCAGTTCCATGCGCACGGAGATTGGCGTTGATCAGACCCACTTCTATTCACAGTGGGACTATCCTCTGCCAGCACTCAAGAGGTGCTCAACCAATGTGTGGGATAGGAGTTTACAGACAGGGAGCTGCCCTAACCAGACACCACCGGGCGCGGCACCATTCGTTCATTCTGCAAATGCTGGAATTAAATCGCCCTGAGCCCTAGGCACAAGGAACCATCTGCAGAAAGCATCTCTGTTGCAAATGTGTAGAGCGTCCACGTGTGTGGGGAAGGGGAACAGGACTTTGAAAATGCTGCTGCGAAATGACTCCAAGCAATCCGATTAGTCCACGATGGCCAGCTACTTATTGTTGTTTCTGAATGAATAATCAGGCAATAGCGACAGGTGGGAGGTATGTCCCATCCCCCACAACCCGCACCCAATAGTGTCACAAGGATGAGGCTCAGAGCCCATTCTGACAAAGCACACACGCGTGCATTAGCAATCAGCACCAAGCAGCCCTATACTCTATTTTTGCAAGTTCAGAGAGTTCCCTCCACTTTGTCCCCGAGCATTGCAGAAACGGCGTGTAATTTTCACTGAGTAAATGCAGTATCTTGAAGGCAGGATGGGCCAAGCCTTTCATCTCTTCAGGGGATTTGAGACCTCCTTAAAAGCAGAGAGGCTGAGGAAGGAGAACCTAGCCCCGCAATCTGCTCTCCACACAGGGGGCAGGGAAGATGCTGGGCTGATGGGCCACTCGGTCCTGAGGTCCTCAGACCCTGTTCCTCCAACAGCAGTGGCATCCACATAGTATTTCAAGCCGGCCACGTGGCTTAGCCATTGCTCACGGTGCTGAAGTCATTTCTAACGTCCCTTAGAAACAGATGAAGGCATTTAAAGAGCTTGGTGGTCCTCTCTATAGATTAGAATCTCGTTAAAGTGACTGCAGTTACCTAGAGGCCCCAAGGGTGTAGACTAGAGGTATACAAACACCTTATGCTATTTATACTGAAATATTTTTATTTAAACTACATACAGACAATTTACCACATGTCTACATATTAACTTTAAAACGTGTTAGCGAAAATCATCAGCACATGTATCAATTAAAGCATCACAAATGAAATAATTTCAGGAAGCTTCGATCTCACATCAAAACTGGCAACCGAACCCCAAACCGTGTAATCCACTGAACTCATTGCGTTGGCCAGTCCTGAGGATAAATACAAGGAGATAAACCTACAACCACCATAGAGTGATTGGATTCCAAATTCTTAACTGTAATCATACATTGTTTGTAGGGTTTTCACCTTTGGAACTACCTGCCATCTTTTAAGGGGTCCTAACAGTAAAAACCTGACATTTAACTCCTTAAATAGGAGGTAATCAGACTTTTTTAATGTGGTCTCAGCTCACATTCCAGCTGGAGAGGACAGACTGATCTGGGAACTGCCACCAGCCTGCATCTCTGCTTCTGGAACATTTTGCTATTGCTGGGGCCCAAGCAGACCATGCTTGGGAGGAGGGGAAATGGGAAGTTGACTCTTGACATTTGAGAGTAAATAGTATATTCGTATCGACTACAACCAGTCAGAGGAGCTCGGAGTGAGTAATGGCTCTATTACTTAGCCACAGAATGATGTGGTTTTGTGCCTCAGTTCCTTCTAGAAATGGGGATTGGGAGACCACTCCATCTCAGGGACAGTGGAGTGGTTAAGGAAATAATGGATGTGATGCATGCAGCAGAAAGCCTGTCACAAACTGGGTGCTCAGTAAATGTGACTTTACCCTCAGCCCCTCTCTCCCACTCTCCCCTTCCCATCCTCAGGCTGCAGAATATTCCTTTCCCTTCCATCCAGGCCCAAGCTCTTCCCCAGGGGCAATGGGGTGGGGGCAGAGCTCTGGTACTGGTCCTTTCAGGGCACAGAAATCATTTCCAGAGTTCCTGCAAGTGTCAGCCCATTACCACAGTAGCCAGCATCCACTGTTCAGAAGCCAGAGCAGGAGGGGTGATGAGCAGAGAGCAATTCAGAGAGAGACAATGAGACTCGGCACCTCCCTAGAGGAGCCTGGACAGCGCACATGTGCTGTCTGCTTGGAGGGCGTAGCTGCTCCCGCTGCAGGGAGGCTGAATGGAAGGAGGCACCACTGATGTGCTTGCTGCTAGGGTAATGGGTGTTGCTCAGGGGAAGCATTTGCTGTGACATAAAAGCATGATGTGTCTGGGTCCAGACCACTGAGCTATCTTTCTCTCCCAGACCCTAGCTGTGAGCTCAGCCCCAGCCCAGCCGAACCGTGAGAGGCAGTTGTCCTTGCTGTGTCTGAGGGGTGGGTGAGGGGCCTGGGCTGCTGGGCTCCGGGCCCAGACAGGCTCAGCTCTGCTCAGGAGGGGCTGGAGAGCGGGGCAAGAAGGCTGGATTCAGCAGGTGGCTCAGCGTGACTTTGAGCAAGTCACTTTATTTTTTATTTATTTATTTATTCATGAGAGACACAGAGAGAGGCAGAGGACACAGGCAGAGGGAGAAGCAGGCTCCACGCAGGGAGCCCAATGTGGGACTCGATCCCGGGACCCCAGGATCACACCCTGGGCTGAAGGTAGACACTCAACCACTGAGCCACACAGGCGTCCCTGAGCAAGTCACTTTAATTGAACAAATGTTTGTTAGGCACCTACAAGCCATATTCTAGCCATATTGATTTCTTTCTAAGCTGCTTGACCTGCTGATTTGGAAGCTAGAAAGGTGTGGATGAAACCAAATCCCAGCTCCACCTGGCAAGTCACTGAATTTCCTGGTACCTCTACTCTTTCGCCTGTAAAATGGGAATTTAATAGATACCTTCCACGGTTGTTAGAAGGAGTAAATGAGCCATCACAGGACAAGAGGCCAGACAGTACCCAGAACAGCTAAGTGTTCAATCCCTCGTTTGTATTCTTTTTCAGTCCTCACTTTCTCCACCTGTAAAGTGCAGTCAATAACCCATTCCTCATAAGTTTGTGAAGATCACATGACACAAATGAAGGTGAGGATATTTTATAAAGTAAAATTCGTTATATGAAGATGTACTGCCATTCTACTTAGAACAGCATGGAGAGAATAAGAGTCTGAGCTACTCTGTGGATCTGGATGGTGGTACTGGGGATTTCAGTTTTTCTTTTTTTCCACTCATTCATTTGTGTGAGAAATGGGTACTTGCTGTGTGCCAAGCACACTGTCTAAGGCACTGCCTGTGTTGGCCATGAAGCCTCAGGGCAGAGACAAATGAGCAAGGAGATCATTAAATAAGGCAGAGTCTGTGTGGGACCCAAGAGGAGGGTTATTTAACCCAGGCCAGGGAGGTGAGGACAGGCTTCCTGGGAGAGAGGATGCTCAAGCTGAGCTCAGAACAATGACTGGGGAGCAGGCAGGCAGGCAGGCAAGTGTTGCTCACTAGGAGTACCTGCCTAGATGCCTCACAGGGCAAGCAAGAGCACATGGTTTATTCTAGAAGGAAGCAAAGTATTTCAGAGTTGGAGGGTTATGGGCTGGCAAAAGTCCAGGCTGGAGAGTAGGCTGGGATGCATGGAGAGGGAAGGCATTCACATTTAAGGAGAGGACATCCTCAAAGGCAGCCTGAATCTTCCTTTGTGACATGAGAAGGAGCTCACACTCCACCAGGCAAGCTCCTGGGGAGCAGTGGGAGTCTGCATGCATAGAAAAAGCACAAAAAGGTTGATTTGATTTGTTTCCAGGGAAAAGAACCACTCAACCTTACAGAGGATGGACTAGAGCAGAGGTGGGACCAGACAGGAGCTGATAATAGTGGCTTCGGAAAAGCCACAGCGAGCCTATCCCAAGACAGTGGCTTGAAAGGCGGGGTGGGTCACCTGTTCACGCAGAAGACTCCAGATGTGCAGACTGATTGGGTAGTGGATGTAGGCTGTGAAGAGGATGTCTAGGACGTGTCTGGCTTCAATGACCACATGCCAGATATCGAGGCACGCAACATTGGAGCACGTTGAGGACAACAATGAGCTCAGGTCTGGAACCTTGACTTTAGGTGTCTGAGGGGCATCCCAGTGAGAGTGTCCAAGGTCACATGAATACCCGCATGCGGTGCTCAGGAAAAACACCTTGGCTGGAGATGGGCTGGGCAGTTATTCCCATAAGGATAGGGACAAATGCCTGACAGTGCAGGAGCAGGGGGAAAGGAAGAACAGAAGCATCTCCAGATTATCTTCCCAACACGTTCACACTAAGCTGGGGAAAGATCACATCTCTTCTCCATCATTTATTTCTTTCCCTGATTTTCCACTGACTGCTATGTAGATTGCACAATGTAGGGCCCCACATAAAATAGTGAGGAGAACAGAGTGGGTGCAGCTAGGGAGTTATTTCCATCATTCTTGGTCCTGGTCATCATCACTGCAGAAGTAGCTTTATTTAATAACTTTGGGAGGCTTCTGGAAAGATAGCCAGCATCATCATTTTCGTTATAGCTTAGAAAACAAAAACTCAAAGTCAGAGCTATGGAGCAACAGAGCTATGGTTGGAATGCCCCAAGGAGGGACCGGGAAAGAGGGAAGGGAGACAAAATTGGTGCCCACTGTGAGCCAGACACTCCTACATGTCACCTCCTTTAAGGACTAGAGTGCCTCCAGGAGGAAATAGCACTGAGAAAGTCCTCTGGGGGCAAGCTTTGTGCTCATCTAGTTCCCACTGTATTGGACACCTTGACTTTTAGGTGTCTGCTGGACACGTATACCCACTGCTCAGCACACACTGCCTACAGCCGTGTTGGATGGATGAATGAATGGCCTTAAATGAACAGCCACGACAGAAAAACAGGAATTTTTAAGTCATAAAATCTGTCCCCATTCTGAAAAATACAACCAAATTAGCAACAGGAACCAAGCTGGCTAGACATCTTTGTGGCCTGGCCATCGTTCACCGAGTGTGTGTAATGAACAACGTCGGAGCAGGGTAAAGATAGCACCGTCTATTTCCCTGGGTTCCCTGGTAGGTCTCTGTCTCACCCAGAAATAGAAACAACCCAACAGCCCCTCAGTCATTCTAACAAGTGCAGAAATGAATTTATACTTGGAAACATTCAAGAGGGAAGCCAGTGATCATGAGTTTTTCACTTCATTTCACTGAAGAAAAATTATGCTTTGGGATTGAGTGTAACCAGATAATCTTGTGCTGATTGTTCATCAGCCTCCTTTCAGAGGTGCCCTTTGGGATGGGTGTTTATAAGGAATTGCAGGGTCCCCAGTTCACTTAGGATATAGAGGCTCAGGGGGAGGAAGAGAAAGATGAGAACTTGCAAGTCTGGCTGCTCGGAATAGAGGAGTGGAGTCCTCCCCCTTTCTCGGCCAGGGGATGCCTACATCCAACCCTCACAAAGCACCTGTTCAGATCACCTCCTCCTTCATCAGGGCCTCCCTGGCCTCATGCCTTTCTTCCCTAAATAGAGTTCCTCACTCCCTAGTTTCTATCTCAGGAGACCCTAAATAGAGTTCCTCACTCCCTAGTTTCTATCTCAGGAGAGCGCGGGCTTTGGAGTCAGAAAAACCCAGCATTATAGGTTTAATTGTGTTCGTACCAAAATAATATGTTGATGTTCTAACCCCCAGTGGCTCAGAATGTGACCTTATTTGGAGATAGGACTTTTACAGAGGTAACCAGGTGAAAATGAGATCATTAGAGAGCGCCCCAATGACTGCCATCCTTCTAAAAAGGGGAGATTTGGACACAGAGACATACACACACAAAGGGTAGATAATGTGAAGACGCAGGAAAAACACTGTGTGAAGACAGAGGTTGGAAATGATGTACCTACAAGCACAGGAGCACCAAAGATTGCCAGCCCACCCCTGGAAGGTAGATTGGCCTCACATCCCAGAAGGAACCAACCCTGCTGACACCTTGTTTTGGGATTTCCAGCTTCTAGAACTGTAGGAGAACAGCATTCTGCTGGTTAGCTCCCAGTTGGTGGTATGTTATGATAGCAACCCCAGGGATCTACTGCAACAGGGTTTGACCAACCCTCTAATCTAACCCCCTGACCTCTCTTCTCCTGGTCCACATGGGCCCAAGTCAGCAGAGACCCAAAAAGGGATGTCATAGTGGAGAGGGGGCTGCTGTGGAGCTGTTTGCACACCATGGCCCAGTGCACCAGTGGAGGGAAGATGGGCCCGAGTATTTGGCTGGTACCCACCTGAGACAGCTATTTGCAGAGCAAGGACAATTTTGCAATAAGAGAATAAGGCAGTGCCACCAGAGACAGGATCTGAGAGGGGTTGGGGAAATCCAGACACAATGGAAGCTATGGCCAGGGGAATATTCAGTGAAGGCATTCCTGAAAGAGCTGGAGAAAACCCCACAAATGCCCTGTTAAAGAGGCAACATCTGAATGATCAAAATGAGACAATTAGAGTGGCTTCACCTCAGCCTCTGAAGCCTCCCCCACACCCCATCTCCCCTCCTTCTTAGGGACTGTAACCAGCAGATAGGGCAAGAAATAGGGGAGTCTTGTGCTCCTCTCACCCTGAACCCCAGGGTAGAGGTCAGGTCTAGACACTGCAAGAAAAGAAAGAAGATTTGAATGGGCTAGAAGTTTATACTTTAAACTGGATTACACTGGATATTTTAAAGACCAAAAGTGGCCTGAGAGCCACAGAATCTTCCCAAGGTCTGTACCAAGAATGGAAAAGGACAACTTGACTGGAATGATGGAAGGCAGAAACTGTGGAAACAGGGCTCATCCTCACTTGTGTGCTGCTGAGCTGAGGCTATTCCGAGCAAGAGTTACATGACTGTGAAGCACAGTGACATGGCTGAGAAGGAAGGTAGCTTCCCCCACTCCCAACCTATTCCCAGTCGGGTTCTCATAATCATAATAGATTCAATTTACATTTCTTGAGAATCTACCACAGCATAAACTCTCACAGTCTGTTTACAAACACAGTTGCCCTAAATCCTCACAACATGAAGCAATACAATCATTACTCTTTTAATTCTCCAATAGAATCTAAGGTCAATGGGATGCCTGGGTGGCTCAGTGGGTAAGCATCTGCCTTCAGCTCAGGTCATGACCCCGGGGTCCTGGGATCAAGTCATGCATCAGGCTCCCCATGGGGAGCCTGCTTCTCCCTCTTCCTCTCTCTCTCTCTCTCTCTCTCTCTCTCTCTCTCTCTGTGTGTGTGTGTGTGTGTGTGTGTCTCTCATGAATAAATAAATAAAATCTTAAACAAAAAAAATCTAAGGTCAAGAACTATGTCAATAGTAAGTAGAGGGACTCTTATCCTGCAGTTATGTGGGTAAAAGCTAAGGATCTTAATTATGAGAGCAGCAGATTTCCAGAGGAGCTTTCACTATCACCCTCAGGAAGTCACCAATGCCTCACGCCAATCCCTGGTCATGGTTGAGAAGTGGGAGCCTGCAGTGTAACATGGGATGTGGAACTCTTGGCTGCTACATTTGAAAATCTTTACTCTCAAAATTGCTCAAAACTTCTGGATTTGCCCCGTTCCTTCTTGCTTAAGATTATCCTTTTCATGAAGATGATGCAGGAGTCTCTGTACTGCAAAGTATATACATATACTTACTTCCCCTGTGGCTGCCAGACCAATAACTAGGGTTAGGTCACAGCATGATATGGCCAGAAAACTGCCTTTTAGGAACAAGGTCCATACTCCAAAGGGGTTACAGCCTTGCCAACATGCACTGGCAGGAATCAGCAGAGCATTATGGAACTGGATGCTGAGGGTACCCGGAGCATGAAACAGAAGCCTGGATTAGGAGAATTGGTAGACACAGAGCACACTTTCCTAATTTAACTCCCTAGCAAGGATTCCACATACTGCAAGGATGGCTCTTGGAACCTTGAAGAAATTAATGTCCACAGTGAGGTGGAAAAGTCATCACAGACCTTGGAAATAGGACCCAAGGCTCAGATGAGTAGGCATGCTACCATTGACATAGGATGTCAGTAAGGGAAATTCTCCAACTCACTATGTTTGCAGAAGAGGCTGGAGGATAGTCCAGTTCACCCAACAGTGAGACATGCTCTGGTAAGAGGAACAGCAGTGTCACAGAGGCGTTTGTGACTGTCCTGTAAGGGCAGGATGGTGGCCAGAATGTTGTTACATTGCAAAAGAAATAACAGGACTTCTAAATGATGGAGGCCAGGTGGCAATGCTTAACTGTCACCAGTAAGGGAGCACAATTCTCACAATAAGCAGCTGGGCAGAGTGGCAGCCAGCTCTTTGAGCCCTGGAGAGCCATGGAGACAGTCACTAGAACATGGGTAAAGACAGATGGGTAGCCAACGAAGCTGCTGATTAATCTAGTAAGTCAAGAGAAATCAAGAACTGGTAGTCAGATGCAACACCTTATCTTAGACTAGACCCTGAAGAGGATAATTACCATAAAAGACATTACTGGGTCAACTTGCAGAATTGGAGTGAAGGTGACATAATAGATTAAAATATTGTGTCCGTGTTAACTTGATTGAATTTGATGAAGCACAACATAGACATTGCACAGGCTGATCTGTCTTCCTCAAGAACCTCAAATAGTTGGTCCTTGCTCCTGTGGGCACTTCTTACCCTTACGTATGGCTCCTTATGGATGTTGTGTCCCAAACTCCCAACTGCATTATAAACTCTATGCACCTTAAGCCAATAATCCACACAGAATCTACCTGGGCGGGGGGGGAGAATCCCTGCTTGGGAGAAACTGTCTGCACAAAGGTGTTCATTATGATAAAAAGAGAGGATTCATTAAATAAGGTATGGATTACCCAGTTGTAAGGATCTTACAAAGCAATTGCAAATGGTGTTTATTACCCTAAAAGCCTGATTTATATTGGCAAATAAAGTAGTGTTGAAAGCGTGCAACAAGGAGAAGACAATTTTATTTAAGACATCTATACCCATGACGAGGGACTGGAAGATATTATTTGAGCACCTACCAAGTGCATGGTGCTTTAAAAAGCTAATTGGTTTGGACCACATGATTGCCTTCAAAGGTGGGAGTTATCGGGTTCATAGATGGGCCAAATCTGGGACTAGAGAAGCACGATGGCTTTTCCAAGGCTTCTCTGTTAATATGAGGTTGCCATAGGATTTAAACACAGGACCACCTGACTCCAAAGCTCTATTTTACCTCCCTCAGTGCTCTCTAAGATATACCGCAAGATACCTTAGGGTGGTGGGAATGTAGGTGATTTTTGCAAAACATTACTAAATGTCCTCTGCATTTGTTGACTGAAAGACAATAGATATAGACAGACGTGAGTAATAGTCACAGAGAAGCCATTTTCCCACCCCTAATCAAACTCAGTACTTTAGTCTGGCTCTCCAGCTAATCTGGGGATTCTCAACCACAGCTCTACTGACTTTTGAGGCTGGATCATTCTTTGCAGGGAGGGTCATCCTGTGCACTGCAGGAGGTTGAGAAGCATCCCTGGCCTCTATCCACCCCTCCAACTGTGGCAAATGAAAATGTCTCCAGGCATGCCAGACATCCCCGTGAGGAGGGGCACAGTCACCTCAGCCAGAAGCAATGCACAAATCCACACACATCCAAGTCTCCTTCCTGCTCCACCAGCAGGATTGGGTGGTAAAACACCAGCCCTCATGGCCACCACTGAAGGAGGCTTCTCACTTTCTCTCAGTCCAGGAATAAACAAAAGGCCATAAACACAGACATTCTATGCAACAAGGACCATTAAGTAAATGTCTCTGAGGTTGGGAAAATGCAATATCAGATCAAACATTTCTTCTAAGTTAACATCATTCCAGCTTGGTCAGGAGGGATTGTGTTCAAAAGACTGTGATGTCTGAAAGAGGAAGCATTTTGAAATCTCAACATCAAGGCATTCAAGCTGCTCCACTTAAACTGCCTGAAAATCCTGCTGCCCTGTGACAGGCTGAGGACCAGCTACTAGAGGAAACATCATTCGGCCCTGCCAATCATTCATTGGTTCATTTGTTCATTCATTCATTCATTCATTCCCTGCTCCATTCAACAAACTCCTGAGCCTGGGCAAACAGGATGGGGAGGATATTAATTTGACCTCTGATTCTGGGGACCTATACTGCAAAGCTGGAACGCCTGGGGCTCAGGAGACCTGTACTATCTATGATGCTGGCTCTGTTTCTGTCACCATGCAGGAAAACAACCCCCTCTGGGCTCCAGTTTCTTCCTCTAAGATGGCAGGACTGGACTTCCCCTCCACATCAAACAGTTGCATCCCTGATTATTGCAGTCAGGGACACCACATCTGCCCGTGCCATTGATTCTTGATTCTTTGGAGTGGACTCCAAAATGGGAAAATCATCTACCTCAGCTGCACTTGCCTAAGAGGCATCAAAATGAACATTGTTTTCAGAAAACTCCTTCCTGACCCATTCACAAGAGGCATGTTTCCAACCATCCTGCTAAGACCTATGGACTCATTCCATTCTGTCTAGAATTGTGGCTCAATACTTAATTAATACTTAATTAGCATAACCACCATGACCACCCCCACTCCACTAAGAGCACTTAGACAGCCCTGACTGATACCCTCATGGCTTTGCTCCGTGATGTCCTTCCCCAGCAAGATGTTCATCTCAGTTTTGCATTGGTTTTGGGTTTTTGGTTTTTCTGGTCCTCATTTTCTTCCTTTCTGAGAATCCCCATGGTCATTTCTATCATGTTATTCACAACTCTCTCTGACGAATTGATACTTTTTTTGGTTTGTTTGCTGTTTTTGTTTGTTTGTTTCGCACATCATTTTCTGGGCAAAGAGCCAGGTTTCACTCAAACCTTCTTCCTTCTGCCTCTGGCCCCTCTATATGCTCACAACGTGCTTCTAAGCAAGACACTCAACTCTCTGAACCTTGGTCACAACATCTGGAAAGTGTGGATCCCAACTTCTTTCTCATAGGACTGTCACGGGGCTTAAATGGGAGGGAGCTGTGAGCCAGCAGATGGTAATTGTGTGGAGCCAGTTTTGGCTGTTTGCATTGTCCTCATTTGGATTAAAGGGAGAGGAAGAGACTGGGGTGGAAAGGAAGTTCTTTGCAGAATCAAAGTGTCTCTGCCTTCAAAGGAACTTTGGAAGGACACCCGAGATGGACCTGTCTCTCAGCTGAGTTGCCATGTAGCCTCTGTTTGAACAGTCAGTTATCGGTGCTCACCACCTGTGAGGCTGGCCCTTCCATCACTCATATCTCCTTTTCAATTTCTTATCTACTGAGCTGAAGTCAGTTGCCAATAAACTCCAACCACTGGCCTTGGCTTCACTTGGGGATTGAAGTAGAGGCAGATGCTTTCTGCCTAGGCCCCTTTCATGAAGTATCCTCATTCCCCCAGCTACCCAGAGTGACATATCTTCCTTAGGGGGCACCTTTGGTGGATTGGAGCTACCTGTCTTAGAAATTGCTGAGAGGTCATGCCCCCCACCCAAGGGAAGCCAGGGACCCACAGCCAATGACTCGTCAATAGAGCAGTTCAAATTCCTACTTGCCACAACTGGACAGCCCCATGATGCCATCTGTGGTTTGTGTACCAGGGTCAGACTAAGGATAGACTTTAGCTGAGATGGGTTAGCTTTGCCTCTGTCCCATTTGACATGCTCACTTACCTGTAGATCCCTCCTCTGGCTCTCCACTAATCATCACTCGGTCTCCGTGCCAGAGCCAGCTTTGGGAAAACTTTCCTCGGACAGGGACTCAGGATAAATCAATCATCCACAATCACTCCATGACTGCCTCGTCCAAGGAGCCTTGAGTCTTCTCTTCCCTGTGCTTCACCCACCTACCTCAAAAGCCATGGCTTCATACCCCCCCCCCCATTATATCCTGGCTCCTCTCTTTCAGGATCTTGTATCATGAGATGAAACAATTTCATCAGAAAGAAAGGATAGCCCATGGCATCTAGTCCAGAGGTGGTAAACTCAATTGCCTAAAGGTGAAAAGCTGGTGATATAAAGAGCTTTTATAATATATAACAAACAGTGTCTTGGCACAATGCAGTAGAGAAGAGTGGGGGCTGTAGATTATTGGAGGGAGCTTAGTCTCCACTAAAATGGGCAGCCCTCCATGGCTCCAACGAGGCTGCAGCCTTTGTGAAACCACATCGCAGTGATGCAAAGCTCATGTTTCCAGAGAAGTCAGAAATTGAAATTTTTTCAGTAAGTTGCCGACATTTAAAATTCAGAACATTTCTCATACAAAAAGAACAACAAACACTATGTAAAGCTATCAACCACTTCTGATTTTAGTCCAATATTTATTTTCATGCAGGGAAGGGCATCTACTCTTCCACAGAAGCTTTGAACAATCAGCAGAGGAAAAATTACTCTCAAAATTATGCCAAACTTTGAATACAATTTAGAAGTTGATAGGAAACCTGGAATAATAGGAGCAAAGCCCCAATAGAGGATCACCTGGGTGGCTCAGTGGCTGAGCATCTGCCTTTGGCTCAGGACATGATCCTGGGGTCCTGGGTTTGAGTCCTGCATCCAGCTCCACACAGGGAGCCTGCTTCTCCCGCTGCCTATGTCTCTGCTTCTCTCTCTCTCTCTAGAACAAATCAGTAAAATCTTTAAAAAAAAAAAAAAAAGCCCCAATAGATTGTAACCATTGAATCAATAGGACTGGGGTGCGGAGCGGTCACTGATAATATTACTATCAGCGTCTTTTTAGATTATTGTTTTAAAAGCAACCTTATTGAGATATGTTTTACTGAAGAGTTTGATGAGTCTTGACAAATGGATACCCTCATGTAACCATCACCTCAATCAAGATAAAGTTACAAGATCCTCACCCTGTGCCGTCTTTCAGCACAGGCAACAGCAGATGGCAAGATCTCTTTCTGTCACTGTAGGTTACATTTGCTTTTCCTAGAGCATCACATAAATGGAATCATATGGGCTGTATTCTTTTATGTCCATCTTCTTTTGTTCAACATAACGGTTGTGGTTCCATTCCTTTTTATTGGCAAGTTGTATTCTATTGTAGGAATTGCCACAATTTGTTTGTCCACTCACCAGGTGATTGTTTTTTTAGCCACAAATTCTGGGTCGTGATAATCCTTTCATAAATAGGTTGCTGCGTGTGCAGCCACAGCTCTTATAAAAAGCTGTAGTGGTAAAGAGGACACACGCAATAGGACACAGGTGGTTTTTTTTTATTTGATTCTGAGCTTATGATATCAATCTTAAATGCTGACATTTGAATCTTAGATTCAGTTCCAAGATTTAAAAAACACTAATTACCCCCATAAGAAGCCATTTACTCAGCTACGTGAATGAATTTTTCATTTGATATTTGAGCATAATACAGTTTTAAAGTTCAGATTGCCTGCCTGGTAGTCTAAATCGTAAATACTTCAGAGCTTTCTTCCTGACGTTAGGCCTTGTAGAACTTGTCTCCTTACAAGTAGGAGACTTTTTGGAAACAAATGCCATTTATAATTTTAAAAGAAAGTTTTAATTTATTCAGATGATACTTTTAAATTTTCTGCTTTTTCCCCTTTTCTTTCCTTCTTTTTTTACTATAAACTTTCTAATGTTGAACACATACCAGGTGGCTTAAAACAAGCAGCATTAAAGTTTTTATCTCAAATTAATAGACTTTTTTTTTTAACAGTTTTAGATTCTGAGTAAAATTGAGAGGAAGGTATAAAGAGTTCTCACATGCTTCCCCCCTCCCACGATATTACCATCAATATCCCCCCGCAAGAGGAATCTTTGTCAAAATTGATGAACCTACAGGGACACATCTCTAATGATCACATCCGTAGTTCACAATAGGGTTCATGCTGGTGTTGTGCATTCTGTTGGTTGGGACAAATGTATAATAACATGTCTCCATACCACCATTGTGGTATTGTGCAGAATAGTTTCACTGCCCTAAAAACACTCCACCAGTTCATCGCTCTTGTTCCCCAAACCCCTAACAACCACTGGTCTTTTTACTGCTTCCATCATTTCAGTTTTTCTAAAATGTCATATGCTTGGAGGAACATGCAGCCTTTTCAGACTGGCTTCTCTCACTTAGTAATAAGCCATTAAGTCTCCTCCATGTCTTTTCATGGCTTGGTAGCTCATTTCTTTTTAGCACTAAACAAGACTCCACTATGTGGATGGACCACAGTTCATGTATTCATTCGCTTCCTGCAGGATATCTTGGTCACTCCCAAGTTTCAACAATTAGAAATAAAGCTATAAACACTTATGTGCTTTTTTCTTCAGATTTTATTTTTAAGTAATCCCTATACCTAAGATGGGCCTCAGACTCACAAGCCTGAGGTCAAGAGTCACATGCTTCACCAACTGAGCCAGCCAGGGCCCCAAAGAGCCATGCTTTTGTGTGGACATAAATTTTCAACCTATTTGGGAAATGCCATAGAGCACAATTGCTGGATCACATGGTAAGAGTATGTTTGGTTTTGTAAGAAACCACCGGACTGTCTTCCAAAGTGGCCACACCATTCTGCATTCTCACAAGCTATGAATGAGAGTTCCTGTTGCTCTGTGTCCTTGCCAGCATTTGATATTGTCACTGCTCTGGGTTCTAGCCATTCTCATAGGTGTGTAGTGGGATTTTTGGAAACAAATGTCATTTATAATTTAAAAAGAAAGTTTTAATTTATTCAGTTGATACTTTATTTCTTAAATAATAAATGTTTTTTTTTATTGGTGTTCATTTTGCCAACATACAGAATAACACCCAGTGCTTATCCCGTCAAGTGCCCCACTCAGTGCCCGCCACCCAGTCACCCCCACCTCCCGCCCTCCTCCCCTTCCACCACCCCTTTTAAATTTTCTGCTTTTTTCCCCTTTTCTTTCCTTCTTTTTTTTAATATAAACTTTCTAATGTTGAACACATACCAGGTGGCTTAAAACAAGCAGCATTAAGGTTTTTATCTTAAATTAATAGACCTTTTTTAAATTTGTGATTCCCAGATGACATTTGAAGTGGAGCATCTTGTTACATGATTATTTGCCATCTTCATATATTCAGTGAGGGACCTCCTAGGTTTTTAAATAATAAAGGAAGTGACATTTATTGTATATCTACCTCTGTGCCCTTTATTAGAACTTTCAACTCCCCTACTTACTGGATCATTACTTCCATTTTACAGATGAAGGAAGTGAGGTTCCCTGAGACAGAGATAAGCTCCCAAGCTAGCAAATGGGGGTGTTCCAGCTGGAAGCCAAACTCATGCCCATTTGACTGCACCCTCCTGCACTGGGGCTGCATGCACCATTTAGAAGTCCTAAAATCTGAAACTTCTCCAAAGTAAGTCTTCCATCTAAAGTAGGATAGATCAGCAGAATAGGGAGCGAGGTGATTCTAACAGGTAGAAGATGGGCTTTTCTATAATTCTGCTGGGATAGAAATTTTCAATGAAAGACAAACTGTGGTCAGATGATACCAGTCCGATAACTGGGGCTGATATGGTTTATGTGCACACAAGTGCTTTTACAGTAGCCAGATTAAGTTCTGCCCTGGAGAGGCAGGCAAGGCAGCACCATCCTGGGGAGACCTGCTGTACCCAAAGCCTGCAGGTCACTCCAAGTATCAGCAGGAGTGGGAAGAAGACAAGCAGGGAAAGCATCCTGTGCCTTTGACATAGGATCATACTGACCCTGATCACAGTGGAGACCATACAGAAATAGTTCAAGAACACTCTCTGGCTCAGATGCAGTTGGGAGGGTCTCTTAGGTAAGAGCTCCCAATTTAGACAAAGTCAGCAAAGTACTTTGAAAATAAATCTGAACCCTGGAAAGGGCCATCTTTTTTGCATGCCTCTCCAAATTGTACTACAAAGTACTTGAGATTTGGAAGGGGCTGGTATATCTGACTGCCACTTCTATATGTATTTTTATAAGATGCTTGTGTAAGGAATCACTGGTCTCAGCTCACATTCCTCTAATGTAATGCTCACATTTCAAGCTGTTTTAGGATCTATGAGGTTATTGTAAGGATTTTGGGTCACTAGGGATCCCACCCATGTTAGATAGCAAATTTAATGTGTATTCGGATTGCCCCACTGGCTAGTCATTCCCCTCTGTTTGCCATCTAGGACTTTCATAGCTAGAGAGAAGTCATTGAAGCTTTGAAGCCAGGCAAACAGGCCAACTCTCTTGCTAGGGGCCAATGCTCTTCAGTGGAGCATCAAAGCCTGGGTGACAGCATATCTGTCTAGGACATGGTTTACTGAAGACTAAACCTACTGTGGAGACTTCTTGCTTGGGAGAAGAGACTTTTCAAAAAATAAAGCATTTAGAATATTCCATAAGCTTAGTTGATAAAGCAGCATCAGGGATGGAGAGGATTGGTCCAATCCTGAAGGAACTTCTACTGGGGGTAGAAGGCTATCCAGCAGCATCACACATGAGAAAAACTGAAAGAATCGATGTGGCAAGCTTCACTGTCCTCTTAAGACCTTGCTAGACACCCCAGCCTTCAGCCACCATCAAGGCAAGACCTTCCACCATCAAGATGGTCTCACTGAAAGCTCAGTGCTTAGTTTTTAGCCATTTAGAGTATGCATTTAGACCCACTATCACACACTTGGGACTACGGTTTAGACCTCACTTTATGTATTGGAAAGCCATAGGTTACAGTAGTGCCTCAATTTATCATGGTGGTCTGGAATGGAAGCTGCAGTATTAGAGATACCTGTGCCTTCTAGTCTTGCCTGGACTCAGGGACTGCAAGTTTGCAGTTGAGATCCCTCAGGAACTAGAGACCTTCAAATATGGTACAGGATAGTTCTGGAAGGCCCAGGGGAGAATGCTTGTGTGATAAAGCTTAAAAGTGAAATATTCACTATTATCTTTCCCATATCACTAGCTAATCTTCTGCATCAAGCACAATGCTGGAGGGGAAAGTGGATAATCCCATGTTCTGTTAGGAACAGGAGAGTTATGGTCCCATCAAAACTATAGATTCTTCACTGGCTGCTTTGTGGTCGGTTTTCCTGGAGACGTGTGCTATGGGAGGGATAATGTGCATGGAGACAAAAATCCTTGCAAGGCAGGGCTAGTTGGACTCCACTAGAAGCTAGACTGGCGGGTCAGCTACTAGCTTGTGGAGAAGTTGCTGACGAAGCTTTGACAAGACTGGATGCATACAAAGATGACCAAGAGGATCTGGATTTGAGAGAAGAGCTCAGAGGACACAGCTCATGTTAGGGAAAGGAAGATCAAAGTGCTTCTCACACACCCGGTCCTGGTTTTTATTGTAAACGTCTGCTTATTAGAGGATCTAAGACAGGGGGAGTCTTCCACTTTTTATGGCTCCATCCTAAAGATCTATAATAGGGCCTGTGTCAGTTGGGAGTAGCCTGGAGAAGGTTCTGCAGTGCAATGCATAGAAGTGGGTAAGGAGAGGACGGGCCTGGATGCTGCCTGTGGAGGAGCTTCACATTCCCACCTCAGGCTTGTTTCAGCAAGAATGGTTTACACACAACCCCCCCCTCCAGCTAGTGGCACCCCTCTTGAGAGACAGGCTTATCAGAAAAGCCCAGGTTATGGGAAAGGAATATTCGACTGAAGATACACAGGTCCACCAAGTTGTAGTTTCAAATAAGATCACCTTCCCAATTTCCTAAAAGGTCAACTTTAGCAAGGCATCTTATTCGGTGCTGGCCAGAGTAGAATCAGCCACCTGTGGGGAGCAAGCTCCAGCCCCGCCCCCCAGTCATTATGTCCCTGTGACATGCTGAACCATATGTGAATAGCAAGGCCAGCTGGCTCTTAAGAGCCACTGCAAGACCATACACGTATAGGAAAAGGAGCCCCTGGTCCTCAAAGATGAGCTCCATAGAATAAGCCTGAGACAGGAGATGCTCCCAGGATTTCAAAGAGATGATTTAAGTATCCAGAACAGTGCAAGGATCATCTGAAGGGGCCCCTGCACCCTATTGTTTATAGCAACAATATCCACAATAACCAAACTACAGGAAGAGTCCAGAAGTCCATCAACTGGTGAATGGATAAAGATGTGGTCTATATACACAATGGATTATTCCAGATTAAATCTTACGGTTTGCAATGTGGATGGAACTAGAGGATATTATGCTAAGTGAAAAGACAGTAAGATTTCATTCATGTGCAACTTAAGAAAAACAGGAGCAAAAGGGAAGAGGGGAAAAAATAAGATGAAATCCGAAGACTCAACTCTATGAAACAGTTGCTGGTGGGGAAGGGGATTGGCGTGAAGGAGGGCACGTAATGTGAGGAGCACTAGGTGTTCTAGGCAACTGAGGAGTCCCTGAACTACCTCTGAAACGAGTACACTTTTGTATATTGTTCGATTTGCCAACATAACACCCAGTGCTCATCCGTCCATTCCCCTCTCAGTGCCCGTCACCCAGTTACCCCACCCCCTACCCACCTCTTCCACTAACCCCAGAGTTAGGAGTCTCATGTTCTGTCAACCCTCTGATTCCCCCCCCCCCATTTTCTCCCCTTACCCCTGTGATCCCTTTCACTATTTTTTATATTCCCCATGAAATTAGTAGTACGTTATGTTAACTGAATTTAAGTTTTAGGGAAATTGACCGGCATTTTGTTCCAGGGTTTTCTGAGTTGCACATTGTCTCCTTCTCTTCCAGGCCATACTTCTAGTACCCCTGGACACCTCTGGTCCTTCCTGTCCTCAGGCCAGATGGAATAAAAAAAGTATGGAGTCACTCTAGCTGGGAACCAAACTGACAAAGTAAGGCAGGGACACAGGAACAGTCACTGGATGAGGGGCCTGTTCATGGATGGAAAAACATCAGGAGGTCATGCTTGAGGTATTCTCCACAAGGAGCACCCTGCCTCTTAGGGCCTGGGTTGGGGGTGGAGGCAGGAACTGCACTTTTGGCATCTCATCCACCTTCTCCCTCAGCTATTCCACTATAGGGCTCTTGAGATTCTGGGAGCTTGCCCAGACCATCCCAGGTCACCTGTGTCCCAAGGCCATGGTTCCCCCAGGATACTCAACTAGCATGGTAGTGGGGAGGGACTAAGTCTATCTGGACTTCCTTCTGTCTTGAACATGTCTTTACCCCTTGATGACTGAGCTGCTATGGAGTTGGAGATGCTTTGCAATATTCCAAGACAGGACCATGCATCTGTTAGATTAACAAAAGTCAAGGTGAGGAGACAAGGCTCACTATGGCAAAGAGCTTCCTGCATGAACAGAAAATGCATACCTATTTAGGAAGTTAAGGCAAATCCAGGGGGACGTAGGGTCTCAGGAAATCACAATGGTCACTAACTGGAACTGTGAGCATTAAGAGTCCTTTGGTCCAAGTAAATTCGTCTCCATTGTTATCAGATCCTGTCTAGACTTAAGAATTGCCCGAGTGAAAGCCTTGGTGTTCTCTGGTCCTTCTGTGGCTCAGCCTCATTGCTGTGTGAGAAAAGCTGAGGCTGAGCTACTGTCCATGATCCGTTCCCCCTATGGTTTAGATAGGTCCTACACTCACCTTGTTAGAACCACGAAAAGTGGCATGTTTAGTATAGTAGTTCTCATGGACAAAACCCGACATGATCAGGATGAGGGTGGGGAGTGGGGGAGAGAACAAAGTGGGATCGTCCTGATTAGGAGAACAGGCTAGGTCAGAACTCTGAAAAATTCAGCTCTGAGCCAGTGATGGGGCTAAAGGCCTCTACTACTCTGGCTCTGTGGCTCCCAGACTTAAGCACATCTACCCTCAGCAAAGAGCCTTTGAGCACACACTTCCAGTAGATCTACAATTGTAAGGGGTCTGGTGGGTCATGAAGTATTAGCAACACAAGATGTAGAGGGGATGGGAGTCCATGCGTTCTTCCACAAACCCTCAGGTCTGCACCCTCCAGCAGAGGAGAGGCAGATGGACTTGACAGCGCCCCAGTTGTTCAAGGGGTCTGGGCTCCCTCCCTTGCTATTCCAGGCTAGATCTGTGAACACACAGCAAGCAGGCAGGGGAACTAGGGGCCTTTTAGGTCTTAATGGAGGCACCGAATGAAGACAGAACATGCTGCATTTGGAAAGCGAACCAGCACCATCCTTAGCTCCAGCTGAGGGCCTCTAACTACTCAAGCCCAGGGACGGCTGTGGCCCGCTTTTCCTTTAGTTCTATCTCCATCAAGATACCTGTGCCTGCAGAGATGGCGAGAGGGTCTTCAGGACCAGAGTCTGAACAACATCACTTTCTTCACCCTGACACCTGGTCTCAACTTGCTGGCCTGTCATGCTGTGAGGTCAGATTCAGGTTCTACACTCTTAAGGGACACTTTATACTGACCCAGGTCAGCTCCAGAAGGCACCATGGTCCCTGCAGTTCAGAGTCAGTCTAGAGAGGAGATATATTCCACCCCATTCTCAAGTCCTCAAGTTGTTGCCTGAGGACAACATCGGGTCAACCCGAGAGCAGTTCGGTCTCCTGCCATCCTAGCCTACATGCTCCTAGTCTCAAACCTTCCCTCTGCTCAGCAGTCTGGTTTCAGACTGCCGCCACCCCCCACTAAGGGGAAGTGACAGGTCTGGGAGGAGCAGCAATACCCCGCACAGAGAGGCTGCAGTCCTCAGCCAAGATGGGGGCACCCAGGTGTAGCTCATCCCTACAGCCTTACAGGGCTAATGAGCATTGCTGAGATCACAGGAGGAAGGGCTGACCAGATCCAAGATTGAAGTAGAATTAGGCAATGGGGCTGCCGCACTTTGGACCCCAGGCCCAAGGTAGCAGAATGCAACTACCAATCTATTTAGGGATTGGTAGAGGAGCTTAGTTGTGCAAGTTTGAGAGAATAACAGTACTAGCGGCTGCCCATGTGCCACAGGTGTATCTTGTTCTACTTTGGTCCAGGTTCCTTTATTTGTAAGGAGCTACTTAACCAGTTGAATTAAGAACCCAAGTTTTCAAGCCTATCACTGCCACTTTAGAGGCCACGTAGCTCCCACAGCTGATCAGCCACCATTGATGGCTGAAGCTGAACTCTCGGACCTTATTAAGGCTTCATAAAGGTTAGAGAAGATTGCAGTGGCGGCTATTTAATCCTCGACTACAAAAGGGATCACTTAGAGACTTAATAAGTTCCAGGTGCTATTTTCTAGGCACTGAAGGGACAGCTACCACCCACCATGCAGAAGAGAGAGCAGGAAGTGTAGCCCAGTCTTCCCATTAACAGGTAAGATACTGTTTTCCTCTTAATTCTACAGTCTGTAGAGAGCCCAGCCATGCTTGCTTCCTCATTGAAGACAGATGAGAAGCCCCCCCCCCCCCCCCGGCTAAGGCTTCCCTGCACGGAACTCCCACAGCCGGTTTCCCAGGCTCCATGGCAGCCTTATGTCCCCACCCCATGCCTTGGCTTCCACGGCAAATCCCCCAGACTCAGGTCTGCTATGTTCTCGAGCATTAGGAGATTATGTCCTTTCTGCCTCTTTTCCAGTAAGGGAAACTTGGATGTCACCTGGGCTCACTGAGCTAAAGACACGTCATTCTCAGAGTCCCTTTGCTGAAGATAAAGTGGGGGCTTCAGGAGAAAGGAGACTTCCTCTGGGGAGAGGTCAGCAGCAGACCTTAGAGAGCCACAGCCCCTCAGAGAAAGAGCCAGGAGGCCTCTGTGTCTTCCCCTGCATTGGTTAGAGGGAGATAGAAAATAGAAACCTCTAGTTAGAGCAGGCTCAGGGAGGAGCCAGCCAGAGAAAGAACATAAAGAAAAAGCAGGAACTTTGCCCTGTTGAAAAACCATACAGGCCCTCTCCAAGCCAACCCAGTACCCGCAGCAGGGCCAAGCACCCCGCAGCACCCATTCTTGCTGAACAGAGCTACTGAGGCAAATGGCCTTACAGCCCCCACCCACCAAGATGAGGAAGGGCTCAGTCTTCTCCTTCTGTACCCCTGGCTCCTCCCCCATGACTAAAACCAACAGTGCCCACCTGGTCCCGGGGCACTTTCCCTGACCTCCCTTTGATAGGTCTTACCTGGGGCCTTTCAGATGCTCAGAGGCATGCTGCTGCAAGCACCTGGGTTCATGTGGAGAGGAGGTCAAGAAACAGGGCTTAGTAATTGAGCAGCTTATTATCTATTTGGGAAATCTGTGGCTCTTTCATAGGTCCCATCAAGAGTGTTGATAGGGGTTAAAGAGTCAAAGAGTATCACCCCAGTTCCAAGGGAAAAAACTTAATTTGTGAAGTTGTATATGAACTTGGCCTCACGAAGTTATCAACATTTGACAGTGTTACATGGTCACAATCTACATTAAATTCTCATGAAGTTTCCTAAAATGCCTATTGTCGTTAGAGAATTACCTTTAAAATATGCTATAGGGGGACGCCTGGGTGGCTCAGTGGTTGAGCGCCTGCCTTTGGCCCAGGGCGTGATCCTGGAGTCCCGGGATTGAGTCCCATGTCCGGCTCCCTGCAGGGAGCCTGCTTCTATCTCTGCCTGTGTCACTGCCTCTCTCTCTCTCCCTCTGTGTCTCTCATGAATAAATAAATAAAATCTTAAAAAATATATATGCTATAGGGGCACCTGGGTGGCTCAGTGATTGAGTGTCTGCCTTTGGCCCAGATCAAGATCTCAGGGTCTTGGGATCAAGTCCCCCATCAGGTTCCCCACAAGGAGCCTGATTCCTCTGTCTCTGCTTCTCTCTCTGTCTCTCATGAAGAAATAAATAAAATCTTTAAGAAATGATAAAAAATATGCTACAACTCTTCAAAAATATTAACAAAGTCTGATACCTTTCAATTCCTATCATGTTTACCTTGTTAGTAAACAAGGTAATTTAAATTTAAGAATTTCCTTTAAGAAGACAAAGAGCAGACTCTTTAACTACAGAGAACAAATTGGTCCTTACCAGGGGGCAGGTGTGGGGGGGGTGATGGGTGGAATAGGTGACGGGGATGAAGAACACGGGTATCAGGATGAGCACTGAGTCATGTATGGAATTGTTGAATCATTATACTGTATGCCTGAAACCTACACTGTATGTTAAATATACTAGAGTTTAAAAAATAGAATTTCGCAAAAAAGGAATTTTCCTCAGGAAATGAAACAGTTTCTGGCAGTTTGTATGGCTTAACATGAATTTTATTTTATTTTTTTTTAACATGAATTTAATTTTTAATTTGCTTTGATTAAGGTGTCGATATTAATCTACTTTTCTGTCTTCTGCCATCTCATATTATTATGTGACAGTTTACATTGAAAACTGTTTTGACCCTATGCTTGACAAAAGTGATCATGTAAACAAACCTTAGGGATGATTTATTTATTTTATTTTTTATTTTTCTGCTTTTTTAATAAACTTATTTTTTATTGCTGTTCAATTTGCCAACATATAGAATAACACCCAGTGCTTAGGGATGATTTAGGCCAAATGTGATGTACTGCATTTTGACCAAAATGGTTCATTTAGGATATATCCATCTCATCACCCCTTCCCTCTGGCCCCCACTCCAATCACACTAAAGCAGCTGATTTTTCACAAACTTTTCCTTTTGGGGACTTGACTCAAGCTGTTGACTCTGGCTGGGATATCCTTTCTTTCTAACCCCATATTAATAAACCTATTCCAGAACTTAGTTTATCTTGATTTCTTTAAGAACTTTGCCACACTTACCAAATCCAGGCTGAGATCTCAGGATCAGCCCACAATGGTGTTGTATGAAGGAGTGATCAGGGAAGTCAAGCTAGAAGCTAAAATGTTATAGGTCCCTCTGACTGACAATGTGAATCCCATGTAGTTGAGGTGGACAGAGTTCCAGGTGGAGAACAGGAATCTCTGACTCTAGCTTTGGCTCATCAAGTTAGTATTGTAGCATTGTATTTTTGATAGTTTATTTAAACTCACTGCCTTTATATTCCTCGTGTGTAAAATGAGAACCAGGCTGCGTGATTTCTAAGGGCCCTTAATTCCAGCTGTTATATTCTATGAGTATTTGAAATTTCATAATCATGAATGATAAAGGTCAATTTCACTTTCCTTCGTAAACATCAATGAAAAATAGAATAATGAGGAATCTTCCTTGCTCATTGTTTGGAAAATGAAGAATTAGGGTAGAAAGATTGTCCAGATGAACAATAAGCTTGGATTCTGGGGTTCTAGACCATATGCTTTATAAAGCTATATATTTATTTTTGGATGGAGAAGGTTAGAAACACTTATGGATGGGGAACTTGCTGGAGGCATGGATGTTATTTATAGCCATGTTAATGCAAGAATCCCAAGTGTGACTCAGTGACATGACCTTGGATGTGTGGCCCATTCTAGCCCACCCCTGCCCCAGCTCTCACTGGGACAGCCACCTTGTCTTTCTTCTCGCCATCTGGGTCACTGTGCACTCCGTTCTCCGGATTCTCCACCCTCACAGTTGTACCCTTTGTTCTGTTGGCTTCCAACTCCTTCATGTGGAAAGGGAAATGTTCTTTTTGCCAAGAGCCCCAGAAGCAATGGCACAAGGAGTAGGTAAGGTTCCAATTGAGGCAACAAGGACCTAGAAACAAATTTAGAATCCACCACTGTCTAGTGCCAGCCCTTACATGGAGCTTAAAATATATTGTCTCACACAATCCTGAGGTATGCATAGTCATGCACTGCAGACTAATTGAGGATAATTTCTGAGATAAAGCCAGTAGTCTCCCTACTTATTTTTTTAAGGCTGCTTTTTTTTTTATTCAAATGAAACCTTAAGTGGACACATTTACACACAGCCTCACTAGTGTTTCATTTGTAGGTGAACCGTGAAGCAATTACTCAGTATCAACAGCAATGTGCCTCAATGGAAGCTAACCCTATGCTGTCTGCAGGTGTACTTGGAGTACGCCCAGTTCACACAGTGAAGGTTGATGGAGGCTTCTGGGGAAAGTTTCTTTATGTCTAGTAGAGAAACCAAACATGAAGCACTCTTCTTTCTTACCTTGAACCTAGTGTTTGTATGTGACTCATGGTATTGTTTCAGCAAACTTTAAGACTAAGAGTGAAGCCATGTAGTTCATGGCAATATGAAGAGAAAAAAAAATAATGCATTGGTCCCTGATGATATCATTGAATCACTGAGTCAATCAACCATGAAGTGCCACATTGCCCTTGGACTTAAATTATAGCAATAGCACCTTCCTTTATGTTTCAATCATTTTGAGTTAGGAGCCTATTTGTATGGAGTCCAATCATTCTTATATTGAGAAGGGTCCTCCTGGTGACCAGCCAGTGTGGCTGCTCATCATATCAGCCTCTGGGGCACCTTTGAAGAACCTGAGAATAAATATTTTCAAGAAATAAGTTGGAAAACTCCTGAGATATCCTAAACCTCTTCTTTTAAGTGTAACATGATGAAAAACTGATTTGTAATAATCTATAACTTAGGCAAACTGACCAAACACCATCTTCAGTAAGATGATTATTTATTTATTTGTGGGCAGCCCCAGTGGCGCAGCAGTTTAGCACTGCCTACAGCCCGGGGTGTCATCCTAGAGACCTGGGATGGAGTCCCACGTTGGGCTCCTGCGTTGAGCCTGCTTCTCCCTCTTCCTGTGTCTCTGCCTCTCTCTCTCTCTCTCTCTCTCTCTCTCTCTCTCTCTATCATAAATAAATAAATAAATAAATAAATAATAAATAAATCTTTAAAAAATCTTTAAAAAGTTACTTAAAAAAAGACTTTTTATTTATTTATTTATTTTTGCATATTTTTATTGGATTTCGATTTGCCAACATATAGCATAACACCCAGTGCTCATCCCAGTCACCCCATCCCCCTGCCCACCTCCCCTTCCAGCACCCCTTGTTCGTTTCCCAGAGTTAAGAGTCATGTTGTGTCACCCTCACTGATATTTCCCACTCATTTTCTCTCCTTTCCCCTTTATTCCCCTTCACTACTTTTTATATTCCCCAAATGAATGAGACCATATAATGTTTGTCCTTCTCTGAATGACTTACTTCACTCAGCATAATACCCTCCAGTTCTATCCATGTTGAAGCAAAGGGTAGGTATTAAAAAAAAAAAGAAATATTAACTGTCAGTTTCTCTATCCCATGATTAACATATGTGCAAATTTTGGAGAACTTCTAAGTCATTTAGTTGTGAGTAGTTTTGCTTTTTTTTTTTCTAATTTGTAATGGTTATAGGTTATTTTGTTTCTTTATATTTTTAGGATTCATTTATGATTTTATTGTGCTCAGAGAATATGAACTGTATCTCAGTTATTTCAAACTTATTGATATTTATTTGTGATCGAGTACCTGGTCAAAATTCTTAATGTTTCATGTGTATATGTAAGGCAATTTTTAGATTAGGTATATTAATGTTCTCTCTTTTTTGTATATTTTATTAATTTGTGACAGTTTGAGATAGAATTTAAATCCCTGAATGAGTCTTAAAAGTAGTCTGCAGTAGCAGAATATCAAGTCTCCTATACATATCTATCAAGGAATATATATACATATCTATATATCCAAGACTAGTTTAATATATTAAATATTTTGAACAAATTCATTTATTCAACAATATTGGTCAAACCTCTTTACTGTGTGCTCACCCCATGTCAGATGGTAATGGTCAAAATTGTTATAGTTTCTGGGAGCAGAGAGCACTGATTTGAATTTTAAGCAGAAGTAGGAAGAGCTTCCTAGTAACAGCTTTTGGGGAATGAGAGAAAGGAATGAGGTCTCAGGGATAAGGACAGCACTTCTGAACTACTTTTTTTTATTTACTTCTTTTAGTAGAACAGTATAATTTCATAAATGACAATTGTTAAAGTTAAATAGGAAACAGTAAGATAGCATTAAAAATACTTCTTATTAGGGGAAAATATTTACAAAGCACATTTTTGATAGTGGATTTGTATCCAAAATATCCAAAGAACTCTTAAAACTCAAAAATGAGAAAACAAACATCCAAGTCAAAACATTGGCAAAAGATCTGAGCAGACACCTCATCAAAGATGATATACAGATGGCAAGTAAGCATCTGAAAAAGATGCTAAATATCATATATAATTAGGGAAATGCAAAGTAAACCAAGACAGACATACATATTTAAATGACTAAAATTTAAAAAATGACAACACCAAATGCTGACAAGGATACAGAGCAAAAGGAGCTCTCATTCATTGTGGTAGAAATGCAAACTGGCACAGCCATTTTGGAATACAGTGACTTTTTTTTATAAAACTAAACATAGTCAACATATGATTCAGCAATTGTGCTCCTAGGTATTTTTTCAAATGATTTGAATACTTATGTCCATGCAAAAACCTACACACAGATGTTTACATGCACTTTATTTATAAATCACTACAAACTGGAGACAGCTCAGATGTCCTTCAATAGTTGAGTATCTAAGCCAACTGGGCTATATCCATCCATGAAAAGGCAAAACTATAGAGAGTAAAAAGATCAAGGGTCTCCAGGAGTTCTATGGAAAAGACAAAGGATGAACAAACAAAGCAGAGATTTTGGGGGTGTAATATTGTCCAGGTAGATTCATAACATGCATTTGTCAAAACCTATAGAACTGGGGTGCCTGGGTGGATCAGTTGGTTAAGCATCTGATTCTTGATTTAGGCTCAGATCATGATCTCAGGGTCATAAGATCAAGCCCCACTTTGTGGAGCCTGATTAAGATTCTATCTCTCCCCCTGCTCCTCCTCGATCCTCGCCCACTTGCACTCAATCTCTCTCTCTAAAAAAATGAAACAAAGCAAAACAAAACAAAACAAATAACACCATAGAACCTCATGGCATAAAGAGAAGTATGGTCTTTGGTTAATAATACTGTAGTAATACAGGCTCGTTAAGTGTCACAAGTGCGTCACACCAGCGTAAGATGGTAATGATAAGGACAACAACTCAAGGGAGATGGAAAGGGAAATTCCATAGTATCTGCTCAATTTTTCTATAAATCTAAAACTTTCCTTTTTTAAAATAAGGTCTGTTATATCTATCTATCTATCTATCTATCTATCTATCTATCTATCTATATCTTACCTAAAAAGGGGGGGCAGAGTTACTTGGTGAAAAGGTACACAAAAGGGTACACAAAGAGGGGCCATGAGAGCAGAGCAGCTGAGAACTAGCTGTCTGTGCATGTATGTGCATTGAGGGGAATTCCTGAAGGTGGTCTACGGGGGTGAGTAGGGTCAGGTAGATAGGCAGTGGGGCACTACCAGCAATTCTGTGTGAGTGGCCCATAGAAATGGGGCAGCGTGTCATGAGTGATGAATTGGGCAGGCAGGCAGAGACCAATCCATGGTGCCAGTTTGGAGAATGAATTTTATCCCTTTGGGAATTGATTTTATTTTTTTATTTTTTTTTAATTTTTATTTATTTATGATAGTCACACAGAGAGAGAGAGAGAGAGAGAGAGAGAGAGAGAGAGAGGGGCAGAGACACAGGCAGAGCGAGAAGCAGGCTCCAAACAGGGAGCCCGACATGGGATTGGATCCCGGATCTCCAGGATCGCGCCCTGGGCCAAAGGCAGGCGCTAAACCGCTGCGCCACCCAGGGATCCCATTGGGAATTGATTTTATTTTATTTTATTTTTTAATAAATTAATTTTTATTGGTGTTCAATTTACCAACATACAGAAAAACACCCAGTGCTCATCCCGTCAAGTGTCCCCCTCAGTGCCCGTCACCCATTCCCCCCCACCCTCCGCCCTCCTCCCCTTCCACCACCCCTAGTTCGTTTCCCAGAGTTAGGAGTCTTTGTGTTCTGTCTCCCTTCCTGATATTTCCCACACGTTTCTTCTCCCTTCCCTTATATTCCCTTTCACTATTATTTATATTCCTCAAATGAATGAGAACAGAGAGACAGACAATACATCTTCTGAGATGGGGTTGACTATGCCTATATGTCTTGTCTCACAAGGCTGTTCTGTAAGCCACCCAGATCATGTATGGAGGAGTGCTTCCAAATCTAATGAATGATGACCCAGAGCAAGTTGCTGACAAGTGGCCTGCTTCTACATAAGTCTTAGTATCTCAGTCTTTCAGGGGAGGATCATAAATTCCCTGCTCTTTCTAACTTCCCATGTGTTTTTTGTGTATGAGAATGTCCACACAATTTAGAGGCTCCTATAGTGTAACCAGCAACAATCAGAGGGCACTGCCCTGGGAGGTGACTGGGCCCTCTGGCTGCCGGGGACATCCAAGAAACACCCACATCTGATGAAGTGACATGGACTGACCCAGATTCCAGAAAGTGAAATTCACAGCATGGAATTGTGTCATAATACAACTTTCTGAAGTAAAGATATAGGAGGAAAATGACAGAGTGTGTGTAAAACCTTGAGAAACACACACACACACACACACACACACACACACACACAAATAAGTGGAGAAGAAGCCAGCATGTGTAGTGATTATCTGAAGGAAGAATTATTTTATTCAACATGGCCAACATTGGTTCTCATAAATATCCCCTCAAAAACAATGGACAACTAGTCTGGGTATAAAAGCAAACAATAATTAATATTTATTGATTGCTTTCCATATGACAGACACTTTGCTATAATTTCTCCCATTTTTATAGTAAAAGCACTTCTGTTAAGTGTTGACCTAATTTGCCAATATCAGCCATGCAGGAAGCAGGACCAGGCTCAGAACCACACTCTGACTTTGGACTCCATGTTCTCAATCACCCTGCATTTCTGTCCCCCACTCTGAAAGAGTGAAAAATACCCTTCAAAAAAATTCAGCGTCTTAATCAAGGAACTCCAAGAAGATTTTAAATGTTCAGAATGGAGCATTATGAGAACTGCTTTGTGGACAGATGGAGGTGTGTTCAAGTTCTAGTTCTGCTACACAGCCACTCTGGAAAAGGCAGAGAAACTCCACAAACTCAGGTACTTCAGCTCGCAGGGTCCTTGTTCAAGTGAAACGCGATGGCATAAATAAAATGTCGAACACCAGATGCATCACAGAATCTCTGCCCATGTTAAATAAGCTCTCATCATTTCATGTCTCGTGATTTGGTCTCCTGAATAGATTTCCCCAGCGTGAGGAAATGAACTGATTATTTTGGCAGTTATGTCTTCCCATGAAAATGAAGATGTTGATATCCAGTATCATGTCATTAGCTTGGTAAGAAGTCATCTTGCAGAGTGAGATGAGCCCTGGAAACCCTCTAAGTTCTGTTCTCTAGGTATATGAGGCTGTGCACCAGAGCTTGAGTTCATTAATCTCACCAAGGTCCTGTCTGGACCAGCAGTCAGCCTCCCGTCTCTGATGTCAAGGCAAACATGTCAATTTCCCTTTGATGACTTGGGTTTTATGGCTTCCATTGATGACAGAATAATCATATGATTATTAGTATCCTCAACTGCTTCTCTAAATGGCATATCAATAATAATTGTCTGAGGGGGATCCCTGGGTGGCGCAGTGGTTTGGCGCTTGCCTTTGGCCCAGGGCGCGATCCTGGAGACCCGGGATCGAATCCCACATCAGGCTCCCAGTGCATGGATCCTGTTTCTCCCTCTGCCTATGTCTCTGCCTCTCTCTCTGTCTCTCTGTAACTATCATAAATAAATTAATTAATTAAAAAAAATAATTGTCTGAGGGGTGCCTGGATGGCTCTGTTGGTTAAGTGTCTGCCTTCAGCGCAGGTCATGATCCCAGGGCTCCCCACTCAGTGGGAAGACAGCTTCTCCCTCTCCCTGCTGCTCCTCTTTCCTGTGCTCTTTCTTTATATGTCAAATGAATAAATAAAATCTTAAAAAAAAAACAAAATGAAAAATAATAGTTGTCTGAGAGAATAAAAACAAGCTCTCTCAGTTGGCAAGCTCAGAAGTACACACCCTGTTGAGGTGGTGATCTTGTCCCCAGGCATTGATGTGGTGCCTACTGGGGCCAGCCTCAATGAGACTCCCACTTCCCATGCCATGAGGATGGAATTCCTGTGTCTACCAAAAGGAACAGTGCATGGGGAGCTGTTACTCCAGGCATGGTACACGGTAGGAGCTCAAGAGTTACAGAAAGCAAGGGTCATAATTTTATAGGACCATGTCCAAAGTTCCTCTTCCTGATATTACGGGTCACTTCTTTTTCTTTTTTTAAAAATATTTTATTTATTTATTCATGAGACACATGCACACACACACACACAGAGAGAGAGAGAGAGAGAGAGAGAGAGAAAGAGGCAGAGACACAGGAAAAGGGAGAAGCAGGCTCCATGTAGGGAGCCCGACATGGGACCTGATCCCGGGCTGAAGTCCCGGGCTGAAGGCGGCACTAAACCGCTGAGCCACCCGGGCTGCCCATTATTTATTTTTCTATCCAGCACTTAGGGTACTTGGTAGGAGTTCTCAGATATCTACTTGAAGAAGGCAGGGTTTTTCTGTTTATTTCCTGATGTATCATAAGCATCTAGAATAGTGTTTGGCAATATCAGGGCCACAATATATACTCCAAATGCCTGATATATCACTGATACTCTGTAATCACCTATTCCAGTACCATCCCCTTCACCATCACTGGAACCATCACAGAACAATGATGTTTCCATGCCGAGTCTCTAATCACACACACTCCTAATTAGTTTCCTACCCTGGGATGCTATTTTAAGCATTGTTACAATATCTTATTAATGTCAATCATCAACATACCTTCAACTATTATGCATGCTCTTTTATTCAACTGCCTGGTCTGGAAGAGAAAAATACCAAAAGGGTCATATTACATAATTGTTGAAAATAAAGTTTTCTGATTCTTTCCCCAAATGTCTATCTTCCCTTCTCTTGTTCTCACTTCTGCAGTGCTGGTTCAGTTTCTCTTTCTCACTTACATGGACCAGTTCCAAAACTTCCTCATTGCTTGCTCTGTTTCTAATTCATATCCCCCTTCCGCCCCCCATGAAAGAGAACTTCCTGGTTGCCTTCTAAATGTTGTGCTGATTGCCCTACTTCTCCTAGGCTCAGCATTACCTTCCAAATACAAACTGAACTCCCTGGGGCCTTTGAAGGTTCTTCGTCATTTGTCCCTACCTCCACTTCCTCCCCGCCACCCTCCCCTCTTCTCCATGCCCTGATTGCGCCATGGCCCATGATTCATCGTTCCCAAAACACCCACCTGCCCCCTTTCACCTTCTTCCTTCAGTTGGAATATCAAATATCTTTATCCTCAATACAATCATCCCTCAAGACAAAGTTCAAATATGACCACATTCACCAAGACTTTCTCTATTTGTTCCCTTGGTTATTGAAATGTACCCAACTCTAATACCTTCTTGCACTTTTTAAAGCTGCAGTGTGTTTACACAAGGTGGTAGAGGCATTTACATTCATGAGTGTCTCGGCCTATTTCCTATAACATTTTGGAAGGTGTATCATTACAGAACAGCCACAATACTTTTTAGCTTTTCTCACCAAGTGCTGAAGCCCAGAACTATCACCAATAACAAGTCAAAGATGGAACAGTGAGCACGGAAATGTTTAAATACTCATTTTAGCCATGGAAAACCAGCTGGTTATAATGATTAATCCAAACCCACTTATAAAGAAATGTGATGGCAATTTATATTTAAGTGGATGTCCTGCAAATTACAGTTATCTAAGTTGTAAGTTCCTGGAGCCATGGTCTCAATCCCTTGTAGAGTGACATATTTTGATGCACATCAGCCATGTAGTGCTAGTTAGAAACCAAGATTCTCAATTTTCAATAGCACAAACTACAGGCCAGCTAATAAATAGTGGACACGTACCATTGTACTAGAAGTACAAATTACCCAGTTTCTGAAACAGAAGACTCAGCTCCTTCATGTATTTCCATCTCCCTGGATTGGAGAAGTGTGTGTCTCTCCCTAAAGATAGTCAAATTCCTGTGCACATGCTGCCCTGTGCTTTCTGTTCTCAGCCTTACTGGATGAGTGAGGCACGCACCCCATCATTCAGAGGGTAGTATGGTGGAAGCCAGATAGATGTCAGGAAACAGAGAAAGTCGGAGCGAACAGACTGAATTCATTGACAAAGCCAATAAGGTTGTTATCTCAGGTGTATCCCATGGGCAATCTTCAATCTTGGTGAAATTGCCAGCAGAGTTCTGCAGTTCCAGAGGAGTGAGAGTAGGAAGGAGTCTAAGGCTGGCTCAGTAGTTCCAAGGTGAGGCCTGGGAACCAAGGGTGCTCACCAGCACTTTCAACTATTGTGTGCATATGGAATTGGGACTCTGAAGCCGCTCTGGCACAAAAGGACCAGAGGGAGGCCATTCTGACCTGGGGCGTAGCAGGCTGTCCTTTATCATGCTGGGAACCCTTCTCCATCCTTGGCCCCGCATAGGAAGGGCTTTGTTTCCTTCCTATTTTTTTGGATGGGGGTTGTATTGAGAATGCGAGTATATCCTAAATAGTTCAACAGCTTAAGGAACCATGACTATGTCTCATGTCACACTGGAGAGAGTGGGGTTGTCTTCACCAGAAAAAAACCAAAAACAAAAACAAAAACGAAAACAAAACAAAGCTAGAAAGCAGGTCCAAGTCAGTTTGAGCTAGATTGGTAGGGCAACATATTAGCAGGGCATCAGTTAGTATTCTAGGGCTCCTGTATGAAGTGTCACAACCCGGTGGCTTTGACCACCAGAAATTTGTTCTCATAGTTCTAGAGGCTGGAACTCTGAGATCGACATTGAAGAGCCATGCTTACTCTGAGGCTTTCGGGGAGAATCTATTCCATGCTTTTCTCTTGGCCTCTGGTGTTGCCAGCAGTCTTGAGTGTCCCCTGTGTATAGACGCCCCACTTCAGGTATGATTAGGTCATCATACAGTGCTCTCCTCTGTATCTCTGAGTCTTTTCTTCTTACAAGAACACCCATCAACTCACCCCACCTCATGACAACCTCCTCTTACTGGTTATATCAGTAAAGGCCTCCTTCCCAAATAAGTTCCCATTCACAGGTACCAGTGGTTAGGACTTCAATATATCTTCTGGAGGGACATTGTGCAGTCCGTTACAGCATTCAAAAAGCAGTGGACAAGAGCAGATTGTGCAGGGCACCCCCTCAGTCTGCCATGAAAGCTATAGAGACAGAACAGAAATTTTCCTTGTGGTTTGACCAGGTTACTCCTATTTCTCTTTATCTAGTATTGGGAAGTAGGTTGATACCTTGAGACTGGTCATGCCCTTGAGGTTTTTGGATAAGAATGGATATGGGATTTTCTGGGGTCTGGGTATGCAAAGAATAGAAAAGTAATGACTTTATACCTCAAGCTGTTGGAAAGGATCTCATGCCTCCCAACATTTACTTAATTTCATTTCATAACAGTCACACTTTATGTGTTTCAGATACATTTCTAAATTTTAGACTCTTCCCCCAGCCCTGTACATATATGTATCTTGTGCTGATACATGAATCACATGGTGGGAGGGCATCTGTTAAATAATAGGCAATTGTTTGTTTGTTTGTAGCCTGATTCTTTCCTGTAACACAAATGAACAAATGGGCACCTGAAAAACTCTGCCATTTGGTCAGTTCTGCAAAACTTTGGAAAAGGTCTTCTAGCTCATTTTCAAAGATGATTTCCTGGCTTCCAGGGCAGAATTTATCCAGCAAATTAGCCAACAGATGCACCAGGAGGGTTACAATTGGCTGGGGTCCTGCTAAGGAGATGCTAGCACTGGCACCCGACTTTGCTGCTGGCAGCAAGAGCTGGATTTGAATGTTAATAACCCTTGTGCCAAGCTCTTAGTGCTTTTCAGATAATTTATCCATCAACAAGCCTACCTGTTATGGGCACTTTATGTATTTATTTTTTTCCCTAAGTGCATAATGTTATCCTTATCTCTTTATGCGACAGATGAGACATTTCCATCATGGTCTCTGCATAAGATTTCCTAGGATAAAATCTATATCTCTATTTGTAAGCTGTATGACCTTGGGCATGTTCATTAATCTTTCTTTGAATCTGGTTCCTCTGGTGTAAAAGGGGGCTGATAAATCTGATAAGAGAATTAAGAAAGATAATTCATGAAAAGTACTGACACTGGTCTGTCCCTTAGCAAGTGCGTAATAAATGAAAGCTTTTGTTAATACAGTGGAACCCCATGATTACACAGATCAGGATGTAATGAAATTAGCAGTAGGGTTCCATCTTCTATGGCAGGCTCGCTCTTAGCGTTTGACTAACCTTGAAATAAAGGTACTTCACTTTTTTATACAACTGCATTGTTTTGTCTCGCCTACAGGGGCTCAACTAATACGTAGTTCTAGTGCAATGTTTGGATGGAGTAGAATGATTGGAAAAAGATGTAAAAATATATATCTCCCTCTCCCTCTGTCTCTCCCTGCCCCCAACCCTCCACTCCATGTAAGGACACAGTAGGAAGGTGACCATCTTCAAGGAAGCCACTAAAACCCAGCCGTGCCTTCACTCGATCTCAGACTTCCAACCTCCGGAACTGTGCGAAAACAAATACCATCTATGATACATTGTCATGCCAGCCCGAGCTGGTACATGCTGCTCTACTACTTCTCCACTAGCTTGCACCTGCAGATCTGTGTGCCGCAATGGCACTTAACACAGTGGGAAAGAAGTGTGTACAGTGGGGCACCATCACAGGAAGCACATGGCTGCTGCAAGGCAGCCCCCCATGAGAGTGCCCCTTACAGGGCAGTGTGTAGTGAGGTGATCTCAGTGAGAAGAATATGCATAGTATTTCTGTATGTTCACTGTGTACTGAAATAGGCATAGCCTACAGTGATTGCAAATGGATTGGTTGGCTCCTCAGGGATTAAAAAAATAATAACTATTAGGAATTAGGTGTCAGATAGAGGAGCACAATATGGATGGATTACTTAGAAAGGGCACAGTAAATGAAGATATTATGACAAAACTAAATGAGCACCCAGAGGCACAGCCTATGGGGAAAGCCCTCAGTAGTCAGGGGGATGAGGTAAACATCCTACGGACGGCAGCCAGCCTCTTTCCCTAGGGACCCTGGCATCTTTTCCACAGGCCTATGCAAAACAGATCTATGGCATCAGGAATGAAGACTATGTGTAGCCTGGACAAGCTGGGCATTTGTCACTGAGATTGCTACTGGACAAGCTGGGCATTTGTCACTGAGCATTGCTACTGCTAAGCACTGAGACTGTCTTCTGCAGAGACTGGGGCTAGGTACCCAGTTCATAGGTGATCCTGCATTCAAATTTGTCCCAGAGCTTTGGTTCATCCCTCTTGTCCTGACATACCATTAGCTCCTCTTCATTCTCAAAAGTGTCCTACTTTGGAAAATAAAGTGCACGGTCACCACCAAATGCAATTCCCCTGCTACCAGCTGGTGGGTGTAGCACTTTTCTCTTCCACAGCAGAGTGGGCAGCAATTTATTCTAATGGAAACACAGACATATTCTGGATACACATTTGTCTACCCTGCAGGAAATAGTCTAACAGAATCATCCTTCAGCAACGTGTAGAAGTCATTACCATCCTGTCCCACTTTGCACTGACAGTAACCAAGGAAATCATTTTACTGTGAAGGAGAATTTATAATAAGCTAAAACTTACAAATTAATTTTTGTACCATGTGCCTTATAAAATAAAATCACTGACTTGATAAACGGATGGACAAAGCTTCTGAGACTCAGCACATAGATTTGAGGTAACACCCTGCAAGGCTGGGATGCTGTAGCACAAAATGAGGTGTGTCCCTTAAACCAACAGCTATTTGTATTAGTCAAGAGTCTGTGTCCAAACAAGAGACAGAAACCACACAGTGTTTTGAAAGTGGATAGTTTAATATAAAAGATCACTAGCTAGAATAGGAGATGACCATCGAGGGACAAAGGGACATCTAAAGATTACAACGGTGACAGATCTGTAGAGCAGGTATTGTCACTAAAGCTGAGGCAGGCCACCCATGAGAGTACAAATCTGCAAGGGGCCAACCCCCTGGCCAGGACAGACCCAGACCTCTGTATCCTTTTTGCTTCCCATACATGCAGCCCTGGGCTTGGGGGGTTTAGATGTCTAGTGCCCGAAGGATGACAATGTGGACCAGGATTTACAGTAAAATGTATATTAAGTTAGGATGTGAAACTCACTCGTAAGCATTATGGTCTCCTTATGATGTCATGCAACCCAAGAAGTGAAGAGGGTCTCCGCACTTGGTGGTGTGACCAATTCTGATCACCAACGGGAAGTTCTATTTCTAAAAACCTTTGTCAGGTAACATAGGGTCAAGAAAGACAGTATGTAAAATCTGAGAAATGCACTTGACTATTTCTTAGATACCTCATACCCCATAATAACAACCAATAGGAACTTTTGGCAATCCATAAAGCAAGATCCTGTGTGAATAAAAGCATCAGTGACACCATCAGGAAGAAAATTCCAATTAACTGAGACTGTCCTTCTGACATGGGGGGCATGAGTTAGGTGGTGGGGCAGAAGGCTCTGATTCATTAAGTTATTCCTTTAACTGTAGAAACCATAACCATCGCACGTTGTATTGATTAATATACCCCCCCTTTTTCTTCCCAGTACTTCAGCATTACTGGTGGTGCCAGTGTATAAGTTTCAAGGAGAATTTAAATATATTGACATTCTTTGGATCCCTCACCTTCAGAAAACCTTGTAGCAATTTCTAGACTCAGCAGAGATTGAAAGTACATGCATGGGGATGCCTGGGTGGCTCAGCGGTTGAGCATCTGTCTTTGGCTCAGGGAGTGATCCCGGAGTCCTGGGATCGAGTCCCAACCGGGGTCCTTGCATAAAGCCTGCTTCTCCATCTGCCTATGTCTCTGCCTCTCTCTCTGTGTCTCTCATGAATAAATAAAATATTTTTTTAAAAAAGAAACTACATGCATGTAATATGCTGGTTCAGGTTTCTCATGATGCATTTCCTGCTATTTTGGGAAGGTTCTCCAGGTTATGTCTAATTTATTGCCATACCAGCTGCCCCAAGGATAGAGACCCAGCCACTTACTACCTTTGTTCCCAGGACAAATCAGCTTCTCTGAACCTTGGTTTGTCCATCTGTGAAGTAAAGAAAGATGTTGACCTGCTGCCTGGGGTTATCACAAGGCATATGATGTAATGTCTAGGAAGGAACTGGAAAACATTAAAATAGCATCAAATTGTCTTACTTTTTATTGACTCTACAAAATTGTTAAACCATGCTCAAGGTAGTTAACAGAAAGGCTCTTAAAAACTCTCATCTTGGTGTCCATATAAAACAAAATCCTAGTTGAAAACAAGATAAAAAAGAGAAAAAATATGTACAACCAAAAACCTAGATGAACGGCAGGAGTCAAAAGAAAACATGGTCTTTCTTCAAATTCCTCGAAACATGCACTGATATGTTTCTCTCCAGGCCTACCAGAGGCTTCTTGCTGCATTGCCACAGACCTACCAATAGCTGGTTCAAAGTCTAAAGTACAGAGTAGGGGGGTGCCTGGGTGGCTCAGTCAGTTAAAGCGAGCTCTGTATTTAGACTCAGGTCATGATCTCAGGGCCCTGGGATAGAGCCTTGCGTCAGGCTCCACGCTCAACAGGGAGTCTGCTTCAGGATTCTCTCTCTCTTCCCCCTCCTCCTGTTTACTCTCTTTCTCTCAAATAATAAATAGATAAATCTTTAATAAAATGGAATAAAGTACAGAGTAGACCTAAGGCAGAGCCTTCTTCTGTACAGGGCCCACTTGAAAACTTGCAGCCTGTGGGTTACCCATTAAATGGATTTGAAAAGTATTCCCAAGTGTGGTATATGGTTACCCTCAAAATCCAGTGAGAGAGAGAGAGATTATGAGGAATATATATAATAGGAATTCCTATATAATAGGAATATATATATATTTATACACCCTATTATATTTTCTTATTATAAGGAATATCTATACATTCCTTGGTTCTGTTTCTCTGGAGAGCCCTGATTAATACAGTACAGATAACCTGGAATTTGAAACTCTTTTTCTTTATCTGACTTAAGTGTATATTTCTCTATGCCATATTTATTTTTTGGTTGATTTTAAAATGTGTGCAAGCTCACCATGAATAGCACATACACTCAAACACTTGTAGGGCAATCTCTGTGTCCTTCTCTGCAAATCCTTCTGATCACTACTTACCATATCTGTTGTCCCCTTTTTCTGATGCTTTATTATCAAGATCTGTGACCTGATCCCTCTCCTACCCTGAGCTCTTCAGAGGAGCCTCCACATTGTTGGAGAGAACAGGGACCCTCCATGTTAGTCTGCTCCGGCTGCTATAACAAAATACCACAGCCTGGGTGGCATCAACAATGGAACCTTATCTTCTCCCAGTTCTGGAGGCTACAAGCTCAGGATCCAAGTGCCAATGGGCTTGTTTCCTCCGGAGGCCTCTCTGGCTTGCAGACAGCCACCTTCTCACTGTGTCCTCACATTCCCTTGCTCTGCATATGCACAGCCCCGTGTCTCCCTCTCTTACAAGGACTCCGCTCCTATTGGATCAGGGCCCCACCGATACGATATGACCTCACTTGACTTTCATTGCCTCCTTAAAGGCCCTCTCTCCAAATATAATTGCACTGGGGAGTAGGGCTTTAACTCAAAACTTTAGGGCAACACAATCAGTATATATGATCCACTTTTCCAAATCCACCATTCTCCTTATGTTATTTTTTTGTGTGTGTTCTATCTACACACACACACACACACACACACACACACGCACACACGCACACACCAAGATGTAAACCCTTTCGTTACTTTCCCATTTTTCTTTGAAGACTAAAATCCTTGCCTTAGCCTGCAAGATTCTATATGGAAGGGTTGTGGCCTATCTCTCCAGCCCCCTACAATGCCCCATACCTCACCCCAAGGACCAGGCTCATTGGACTTCCATTCTGTACCCTTTCCAGGCTCTCCTTACCAGACCCTCAGCACACACTTCCCTGTGGCCTGGGGCAGATTTTTCCCATATTATATCATTCATTCTCATAACAACCTGTATCTCTGCTTCCTGGACATCAACATGGTGGGGTTATATGCTGATTTTGTGATCTTCTGATATTTCCACCTCCATCTACATTGCATTCTCAGTGTGGGCAGATGGCACACCTATTTCCCTCACCTTATTTTTGAAGTCCAGCACCATGCCTGTCCCAACATAGGTTAAGACTCATTGAGTGAATTAATAACGTCCTTGCTGATTCCAAGTACAGAAATAATTTCTCTCATCTCTGCCCTTCTGATGAAGTTAGAGGATACATATTACTGGTAAACAGAATAACTGCCTTCCAGAGATGCATGTCCTAATCCACAGAAGCTATGAATATGTTACCTTACATGCAAAAGGACCTTAGATTAAGGATCTTAGATGGAGAGGTCATTCTGAGTTATTATGGTTGGGTCCTTATAGGTGAGGCTGGGAGGCAGGAATGTCAGGGTAGGACTCAGTGACACCACACTGCTGGTTCTGAGGATGGAGTGGGGACCAGGCACCCAGGAGTGTGGGCAGTCTCCAGAAGCAAGGGAAGGGAGGGGCATGGACCCCCCCCCAGGGTCCCCAGAGGGAGCACAACCTGCTGACATCTTGATCTTAGCCCAGTGAGACCCACTTCTGACTTATAAGCTTAGGGAATAACGCATCTCTCTTGGATGGTGTTCACTTGAGTACTTATCCTATGATATGGTATCCCCCTAAAACTGACCTCTCAATGGTTTGGCTTTTGAGGGTTTAATATGATTAACTTTAGTGGAGACCTTTAGGCCTTGGTGTGAATTACAGACAAGGGGAAATAAGACCGAGGGATTCTCTGAGCTCTACTTCATATTGCATTAATTAATGAAAAAAATCAATATGCTATGGAAAGAAAATTGTCAAGGGATTTTCTTCTAAACATACCATGTGCATTTCTTCCTCCAGACCCTTGCCTATACAAGTTCCTCTACCTTACAATGCCTATCATTTCTTGCCTTACACTCTTGCTATTGCTACCCAGGACAAAGATTAGGAGTACATTACTCACTTGCCTCATTCGTGGGAACTCATCAGAGAACGTTTCCAGGAAATTCCAAGGCTATCGTCAAGGTTGCATTTAAAATATTTATCAATGACTTCAGGAAGTGAGCTCATGAGCTCATCAAAGACACTTGGGACTATGAGATATTGGTGGACCTGCAGAGATTCCATAATTGTCACTCAAATTCTCCATCATGAATGATTGTCTCCTAATAGGGTAGTAAAAATTGTAATGGAAACATAAATGCTTGTAAATCTGAGCTAAGAAAAAATATCTAGGCTCATTTAGGGTAAAGAGGGACACATTTTTCACCTCTGCTTGCCTATTCATTATGTTATGTCTTACAAATTCAACAATCTTAAAATCAACCTTTTCCATCACACTAAAGACCCATTGATGAATTATAGGTTTGAATTATTCAAGGATTTACTTAATCAGGATTTGCTTTAAAGAAAAAAGGAATGATAAAGCAGTTTTGACCTTTAACTCCTTACATTGCGTTTCAAATTTGGGTCTGCACTCATATTAAAGGAAGATTTGGGACACGGAATTTGCCTAAAATAATGAAGTTCTCTTGCTTAACAGTTGATACATTTTCCTGCTCTAAAATGCCTCCATATCTTCCTTCTGCAGTTATAAATTGTCCTCTATGAGGCCTGGACAAAGTGTCACATCCTTAAAGGGGAGCCAACTGGAGATATGAAAGCAAAAATGTTTATTACATAGACTTCTGCTGTGCTCTGCAGGGTGGGAGCTACTCAGGGGCAATATTGCTCTTTATGCTTTCATAAATGTTATAAATAGCACTTCATTTATTTTCATAAGTGTGATTTATCCAACAATCCTGCAAAGAAATCACTGTTTTTTCCCATCATTTTCAAACATGAGAGCTTGAAGCCTATAAAGCTGAGACGACTCACCCAATCTGAGAACCTGAATTTTTAAAGTTCCAATGAGGAGATTTTTTCCAACTTGGAGAGGCAGAGAAGGCTTTTATAAAAAAGGAGCACTTGGCTTGTCTCCTAGTCATATTTTTGGGGGAAAGTGTAAATATGGAAAGTGTAAGCATTCAGGGCAGAGGAAATAGTGCTTACAGAGGCACCAAAGAACCAGTGTTCATGAATTTTTAAGGAAATGACTGTAGGCTGATGAGTGATTTACCCAGAGAACAAGAGGGTAGATTTGAGCCAGATCATAAAAGGGCATATAGAGCACTGTGGACTCCTTCAGGGGCAGTAGAGAACTACAGAAACTCTATTCCATAGAAGAATAATGTGATCACAACTGTAAAAACTAGCCTGAAAGCAGAATATTGGCCAAAATAGCAGGGAGATACTAATGAGGATAATCCCCCAGTAATGTGGGTGAGTGGTAATGTCCATTGGGAATGAAGATGAAGCAACCAGAAATTACATACAATATATAAGGAGAAGTCGCGGTTGACATTAGGAATTTGAACCTTGGTTATGCATGAGGTGGTTGAGACACTATTGCATTGTTCCTAGAAACAGACACTTGTCCACTAAACCAGTCCCAACAAAAGCAGCAGCAGTTGGTTGTAGAAAAGTAGGTGGTTTAATACAATGCCTGGCATTACCCTCTTTCTGTGACTCTGCAAATGGAAACCATTATGATCTTTTAAGTATTTTCCTACTGCTACTGTGCTTAGAGATATACTCAGAGGTCATTCAAGTCAGAAGCCTATTTTCCTGATGCTGCTGCTATGGAGACATTGTGTCTCTAGGATAGGAAGTTTAGCTGGAGTCCTGGAGGGAGCATTGGCATGCTACAAGAGCCAAGCCAGTGAGAGGGGTCAAGTTAGACCTCTGATGTTCTGAATTCTAACTTTTCAGTCCCTCCTTTTAGAAAATCCTTCCTTGTACTCAGAGTAGACAGCTTTCATCTATAAAATATAATCCCAGAAAACATGACTTGGTATGTACCTGGAAGTTGTCATTTAGAGTATGTTTTTAATGTGAATAGATGTATCATGCAATGAAGAACTGATAACTTTACTCAAGTCAAGATGTATAACACCTATCATGATCTTCATCTCTGAGCACCATCCCCCTATCAGAGAAGATTAGATTCATCTGGAAGGAAATGCTCCTTTCAAAAATCTTTCTACTTAGAAGAAGAACTACCATCTAAGTGTCTGTGTTCTTCCGTGGCACCACAATTGTTTCAGTAAGCATTTTGTGGCCAGCTGAGAGGACAGATATCCAGCTTACAAATAATATAGTTTTTATATTGGGCACATATAATTTGTCTCCTCACATTTTCCACTGAACCATGCCTCACTTCTTAGCTTGAGAAGGATGGTACACATCTCATTTACTACTTACACACATCCTGTCTAGTATACATCAGCATCCTCAGCTTCACAGGTAAAGAAACTGCCACACAAAGTGATTAAATAGCCCTTGTTCACAAAAATGGTAATTGTAGATCTATGATTTGGACCAGAGTCACGACTATTAATGTTCCTTCTATCACACAACAGCATAATACAGCCTTGGCCAGAGATGTTCTGTGTTGTAGCTTCCTTGTTGGATAGACATTAGTTCAAAAAATAGGTATCAGACAAGGTTACACACTGAACAGGCAATGGGATGATCGCAGAGTCTCTGTCCTCAAGGAACTTATACTCTAGTGGGATAAACAGACAATTAGCAGTGAAGTACTGTAAATCAGGTAAGGAGGTCTGGGGTCTGGGGGACAATGGGAGGACAGAGCAGAAAGAAAACCTTACTTTGGGATCTCTGGGAAAGCCTCCTGGAAGAAATGTGGAGTTCTGGAAAATAAGTAGGAGTGAGACAGGTGTACACGGTCACAGCAGCTAATAGTTAAAATCTAGGTCAGCAAAGAAAGTAAAGGAGGAGGAGGAACAAGAGGAAGAGAAAGAGAGGGAAGAAGACAATCAACGATTGAAATCCAAGCACACAGAGATGACCACTGAACATGTTTATTACAGTCTCCCCAACCATTTTATGCAAATTTGGGACTAATGCATATGGTGCTATTGTGTAGACCCAGATGTATCAATTGTTGCCCAAACAGCTATGTATACTGTGTTATATTGTACACCCCGAAGCCCAAGCAGAAGTGTCTGTGGCTCCCTGGAAGCTTTGAGGAGCTTAGGTGATCCTGTCTGGCACCTGACAGGTCCATGAGCAGGGTTTCGGCTACAAGACTAAGGCACACCGGTTAGAATTTAGTGTGAAAATTGATCAGGTAATATATCTAGTATGGTCGAAATGAACACACACACACACACACATACTCCACATATACATGCACAAGCTCTCCCACACCCGCACATAGACACACAGGCAGTCCAGGGCAGATCCAGGGAAGCCACTGCTCACTTGCAGTGTATGTAGGCGAGACATTTCCCAACAGTGCCTAACTGAGAAATTCCCAGAATCCTGTGGTCTGACTCACCTATGTACTTTCTCAGATTTTCTAAGATCTACATGCTAGCGAATGGTTTTCTAAATAACACATCTTTGGGTCTTTGTAGATGTGTGGCAGGTCCATACAACTGCATGAAACATGGCAATCCTCATGGTTCTGGCACAGGGGTATGCCTCACAAGTAAATGGAATGTAGGTTCTTCCATGGAGCTACCCCAAATCTGTGGAGATCGAGCAATAAAGCAGGATTATATGGCCATTAAAATGATCATGATTTTATATAAATGCAAAATATCTTCAGTCAATTAGATGATCTTGTTTGTACTTTGTTTCATTGTGTGTTTTGTTTTCCCATCCCAGAGATATTAGAGGAAACATAATTTACCCTCTAGGATTATGCACCAGGTGAACCAGAAATAGTGAGGGAACCTCCCACCTGCCTTCTGATTGACAGTAGAATACAGTTGGTGGGCTTTGGGTCCAACCAATGTAGGGTCAAATCCTTGTTCTGCTTCTTGCAACCTGTAAGACCTGGAATAAATCATGTTACTTCTGTGGAAATGTTTCCCTCACCTGTTACACATGATAAGAAAATTATTCCAACTCAGGATTCACTGAGGTGACCTGAATGATGGTAAAGGACTCAACTTCCTATCCACCCTTGCATCTCCTTCCTACCGCTCATCATTCTGTCACATGGGGTCTGGCACCACCAGCACAGGGACCTGTCTTTTCTGCCATATTAGTTGACCAAGACCTACCTGTTTAAGTGATAGGTTCAAACTGTAAAGAATCTAACACATCTATGAACAGCAGTGGTTGTCGATCCTGACTGCCCCGACTCACTGAGGGAGCTTTTCAAACAAAATCTGTGCCCTGGCAAGTCTACACTGCTCTAGATGAGGGCTTAGACATCACTTTCAAAGCTCCCTAGGTGATTCTGACGTGCGTCCAGCATAATAACTGTGGCCTGAGGACCAGATACACCTACATCTGATAGGCCTGGAGTGCTGGTTCAAAAGCAGTGCCTCTGGGACCACCAAACTGCTCCTCTATATTCTCTGAAGCTGGAGACCACAGAGGTGCATGTTCTTCAAGCTCCCTCCATGATACTTATACTCCATCAGATCTGAGAACCACACTTCATACACGAACCTCTCACTTTTTTATATGTAGAAACTAAGATCTCTAAAGTGGAAGAACTGACCTGAGAGAGCAGCCAGGCCATGGGATCTCCCCCTAGGTATCCTGAGATATAATCCAGCAGTTATTCCAATGCATTATATTCCAAAGAGACAGGAAATCTGAAAGCTCTATTTTACTTTGTGCAGAAGATTAAGCAGAAACTTTCTGAGTCAACTAGAAAGTCAAATAAAATTTGTAACAGGAACATTAATAAAGCCATAAAGCAAATAAAATTTAAATAATCCACATTGATCAGATAGTAAAAATTGTTTTTGCTAAAATAAAAGAAAAGCCTGCTTGAAAAGACATGAACATAGCAATGATCTCTAACCAGGAGGGTTATTTAGATTTTGACATGGCTTACTTCTTTGTGCTGGGTGCTTTCCTCACCACTTTTCTCATTCCTAATAAAGAAAACACACACACACACACACACACACACACACACACTGATGATGTCATTTACCATGATACAGGTTCCCCCTTACTTAACCAGACACACAAACACATCACTTATATATTGAACTATCTCATTTTATTTTCTCATTAACCTGAAAGAATTAAATTAACGTAACTGGACATTTCATAATGGTAGCATCATAAACACAACCCTGTATCTGGGGCTAACAATGTGCGACTGTTCATGAATGTAAAGTGATCCAGGATGCTTAAATCGTCTTTAAAAATTTTTGCAATATATTTGCACCTGCACACACATGCACACACCTTCACATATAGAATGCCAAGCTCTTGGACAAGTTGAGCAGACCATACTTACAGAAACATCAATTCTGAGACACAAAATAAACATACTTCATGACTTAGATTTTCCAGGAAATAAAAAACAATTAAAAAATCAAATGTGGGGCACCGGGGTAACTCAGTAGTTGAATGTTCACCTTTGGCTCAGGTTGTGATCCCAGGATCCTGCAATTGAGTCCCACATCAGGATCCCTGCAGGAAGCCTGCTGCTTCCTCTGCCTATGTCTCTGCCTCTATCTGTGTATCCCTCATGAATAAATAAACAAAATCTTTTTAAAAAAGTGCCTTTGTTTTTAGCTCTGCATTTATGAAGTAGATGTTCCTTTGTGTTAACTAGGTGATTGTCTTTTGATCTCTGGTTTGACTAAATGGATTTTTAAGAAAAGCTTCTCATAATGAGACAAAGTAGGAAATTCAAACATGCAGTTTAAATGTTGAATTCAAAGAATTGTGAATTCAAGATCTTCAATATCCAATACTTATATCTTGATATATCATTAACTGTGCTTATTGGACATGAAATAAAGACATTCTCTTGTTCATGATTTTTTTCAATTAAATGTTTTTTTTTTTAAAACATTTTTTTAAATCTTTATTTATTTATGACAGTCACAGAGAGAGAGAGAGAGAGAGGCAGAGACACAGGCAGAGGGAGAAGCAGGCTCCATGCACCGGGAGCCCGACGTGGGATTCGATTCCGGGTCTCCAGGATCGCGCCCTGGGCCAAAGGCAGGCGCCAAACCGCTGCGCCACCCAGGGATCCCCTCAATTAAATGTTTTACCTCTGTGATTGTTCATGACCACTTAAGGGATTTTTTTTTCATATCCTATAAGTATGCTTGGGTATCATGTATATAGATATATGAATAATATTTAATTTAGTAAATCTGTCCAGATTTTTAAAAAATTATATTCGTTTACGAGAGGGAGGGAAGGAGGGAGGGAGGGAGGGAGAGAGAGAGAGAGAGAGAGGAAGAGTGTTGACATGGGCAGGCAGAGGGGCAGAGGGAGAAGAAGAGGCAGATTCCCTGCTCAGGGTGTCTCCATCCCAGGACCCCAGCATCATGACCTGAGCCAAAGGCAGACGCTTAACTGACTGAGCCACCCAGGTGCCCCTCTGTCCACTTTCTCTTTGTGATTTTTAAACATCTATTTTATCCTTTTAAAAAAAGATTTAATTAATTTACTTGAGAGAGAGAGAGAGAGAATGAGCAGGAGCAGGGGGAGGAGCAGTGGGGGAGGGAGAAGCAGACTGTAGAGAGCATAGAGCCTGACATGGGGCTCCATGTCATGACCATGAGAACATGACCTGAGCTAAAATCAAGAGTCTGATGCTTAATCAACTGAGCCACCCATTTGCCCCTAACATCTATTTTATTCTTATAAATTTTACTTAAACCAGTTTTCATTTAGATCTCTACTTTCTTGTTATTACTACACCATTCATACTCAAAGCTTTACTCTCTCTGCAATTAATTTTATATGTTAGATGAGTATACAGTTTTCCCCGAGGCCAAATTTTAAAATACTATTTAAGAAATAATCAAACAATCATTTTAACTTCAAATTTGAACCACTGCCCTTCCACAGATTAAAGTTTAAATAATACACAATGTCTCTTTCAATTACATTTTCCCTCTCCTATACCAGCACCACAGGACTTCAATTATCTTAGGTTTATAATAAATGTGCTATCTGGCAGGTTAGAACCCCCTCCAGTGGCCTTGGATATTACCCTGTGTTTATTTTTTCAGATTTTCTTCAGAATCACTTTGCCAACTAGCATAACATCATAGTAAAATTTACGTAGCACCACATTCAAGCTATAAATTATCTTTAGACAAGTCATAATTTTCACAAAATTAAGTGAGCCTCTCCAGGAACACAGTACAGCTCTCTATTCATTTTTAAACTTTTGTTTTCAAATAGTGTGTCTCAGTTTATCACTAGGTATTGCATGTTTGCCATTGCCTATGTGACAGATAATGTTTTAACGATACCAAAGAGAAAAATTGGAGGCACTTTCCAGAGTGTAGTTTGTGTCCTCTGCAAACATCTGAAATATACATCAATGTTCCCAAGAATATTTGAAAATCTACAACTTTCACTCGACTCCATAATCAAATTGCCACACTAGCCCCATTGCCCTTAATGCTATCATTTCAGTGACCCATTGCTCTCATTCCTCTTTGGAACCTTGAACCACTCACAGCCTGTCCTATAGTCCATGTTGTGCCATCTGGTTCTTCGGCTGAATCCTCTTGAAATTTGTCACTGGTTCTTTTTCTGTTTGCCCCTTGGTCCTTGGCCATAGCCTTTCCTTATGCTCCTTGGCAGGGGACCTGAGGGCACTTTGACAATGATTCAGTATGACTTGGGACCTTAGCAAGGAAGGGACCAGAGCCAGGAAATAAAAAAGATGGTGATGATGCCTCTAGTCATTCCTCCCTGGCAAGACATGCCAACCAATGTCCCCAGCCCTGGAATCCCCACACCACACTGGGCATTGCCATCTCCCTCCCACCGGCCGCCGACTTCCTTCCTAGGGACAGACTTCCTACTTGATTTGTTTTCTCTCTTAATTGTGTGGGAACCAGACCCATGTTCTTCTGTGCAGATGAGCACTTTCTCCAGGCACCTCCCAGGTGCTCTCTCTCTCACTTACCAGATGGCAGTTTTCACCTCATTGCTCCAAAAGCTGGCATCTCAGGTTCTTCCTCAGGTCCCTCCCAGCATGTCTCTGGCTCGGCAGACGGCACGTTGTTGGCAATTCATATCCTGTGCAAACACATCGGTTTTTAAAAAGGTGCTTGTTTCAAATAATGCTTCCATTCTCTAAATGCTGATCACTGACTGGATTAGTCAACCTTTGGAAAAGGAACTTGGAATTGGTATCATACAGGTATTTCTTCACGGCATTGTGGTTGCTTAGCTCTGAGGACAAAAGGGTCATTGTGGCTGTGACTTCCTGTCTCAGAGTTGGAAAGACTTTCTGATAGTTTGGGAAAAAATACTTCTTTGATGCTACCACAAGATTTTGAATTACGAATAAGAGATTCAGTTTCAAACATTGAAAGTGATATTTCTTTTTATTTTACAGGATTAATTCTACCCCAAGGAATTTCAAAAATTAAACAGGCTCCATGGGAGGGGAAATGAGCTTTGTGTCACCTTCGGTGTTTGAGCAGGAATGGGATGGTTATCATATAACTCTTCAAGGAAAGCATTTTTATATGATTCACCTATTTTATCACCTTATAGCAATTATCTCTTTTCGACTACTTTAACTTCTTCTGTAAAGGAGTGTAAAGAATTCAATCATTGAGGTCAGACAGATCAAAATTCAACCTTAAACTCTATCACTTACAAATAATGTAACTTTAGACAATGACTTACCAAATCCAGGGTGCTCTTCCATAAAACAGAGGCTATATAGGTGTCCTTTTGTTCTCTTGCTGACATGTGCTGGACCAGTTTTTATTCCCTGCTAAACTAGAGCAGAACTTGGATTCCTTGAAATAATCCATTTACACTGAAGCCTCTGAGCACAGTAGACTTTCCTAAAGCTTACAAGTTGAGCAGGGTTTATATTGCATCCCACACACATAATACACAACTCACAAAATGGACTAACTTCCCCAAACTCCCTTCCTGCTCATGTCTCTGCCAAAGCTGGTTTATTGTCTTTATGCCTCTTTCCTTCTCTTTCCTGCCTTCTCCAGCCACATGGACACTGCCCTTTTGGGCATCCCTTCCTTTCCAGATTCTACCCCGAACCATTTTCCAATCCCCCATGATGCCAAAAGATACAACTCCCCAGTTAGTATTTCCAACCAGCAGATGTTCTTCAAAGAAGGGGCTCACAGATTTACAGAGGACAACTCCTTGAGGGGGTCTTATGCCAGGACAGTTTTATGGTTTCACTTCTATCTCAGAAAGTTCATAAAAAGAATAATACTATCATATAACACTATCTTCATAAGAACAATTTTCTCAGTCTTGATTCAATGAGTTAGTGCAATGGTTCAGCTGCCTCATTCATAAGATGATTCATTGCTATGATTCAGGGATTAACACACGTGGGCCCCATTGTGAATGCTGCTTCAGAGAAGGAAATAAAGAAAAATAAGATGGAAACAATTACAAATTCCCCAAAACAAAACATTTCTAAATAAATGGCTGAATTGATGAATGCCATAAGGGAATTTCAAGTTCAGTGGAGGTGCTGGGGACTGAACTGTGTCCCTACCCTCTCTCATTCATATGTTGAAGTTCCATCCCCCAGTGTGGGGCCTCCAGGAGGTAATTAGGTATTATGGAGTCATGAGGGTGGAGCTCCCCTGATGAGATTAGTGTCTGTATAAAAAGAGGAGACATGAAAGCTCTATCTGCCATCTGAGGGCATCAAGAGAAAGCAGCCATCTGCAAGCCAAGAGGAGAGCTCCCACCCAGCCTGCTGCGTTTTGTTACAGCAGCCTGAGCTGACTGATACACAAGCCCTTCTGTTCAGATCTCACAAACCTAACCACCACCCAACACCAGTTGGTAGCTCATGAGGGACCTTGACCTCAAATGCACTGATTATTCTCCACGCAAAGATCCACTGTCCACTCTTCTCTGCCATTCACTGCACTTTGTGAGGCCAGATCCTAAGAAGAGTACCTGCTAACTTTCTTGCCCTCTGACTGTCATTTGACTTTGGCCATAGAACCTCCCCCACTCCAGCCCCTTCTGGGGTCTCATCAGTCTCTGTCCCATCCTCATCCTTGCATGGTGTTGGCGGGGAGAGCTGCACCCCAGGTTTGCTTGTCTGGCGGTGACTCAGCATCCTGTACCAGTTTCACAGAGGAGGATACCGAGGCCCTGAGAAGACCGGGCATTGGTCCACTGTCACATGGCTAGAGAGTAATGACCGTGAGACTTGATCAGTGCCCCCTGGTGCTTATCAGAAGGGCTTCTTCCCATGGCCCTAGGCTCAGTATGGCCTGGTCACTGTCCAATCCCTAGCCTCATCTAGAAACCCCCTTTACCCCATTCATGATGCTCTGACACATTGGTCTTCTAGCAATTCCTCGAAGAAATATACAAAGCTCTTCTGATCTCAGGGCCTTTGCACACATTGTTCTGACTGCCTAGCCACATTCCCCCCCACCACAATCTGTAATGTGTGTCCTCTTTCACACATGCTCTGGGCAGAGTAAACTCTGTATCTGGGTGCACACACACACGCACACACACAGAAACATATATACAGATGCTCACATGACATACACATGCCTAATGCTGTTTAGTACTTTCCAGTGCTTTAAGGGTAACAGCAAAAATTCTCACCAGAACCGAGAAATCCCTGTGTCGCTGCTTCCCTGCTTCCCTCTCTTGCTCTGGGCTTGTAGCTCCTTGACTTTTCCATCCTTAAACACCTCTATGTGCCTCCTGCATGACCTTGGCACACCTGTGTGCTTTTGCTCTGTTTTTGTTTTGGGCCCCAGAATGCTCTTTCTCTCCTATTCTGTCCATTGATTGCTGTCCCACTGTGAGCACCACTTTGTCAGGGGACCCTGCCCTCTCCCACTGCACAGCCACCCCATTGTGGATTCTGAGTGCATCATGTTGGCTGTCTTCATAACCCAGGTCATTCCCTAACTTCAGTTTTTATGTATTTTCTTAAGATTTTATTTATTTATTTGAGAAAGAGAGAGAAAGCAGAGCAAGTGGGGGAAGTGACATAAGGAGAGAGAAAAGCAGACTCCCCGCTGAGCAGAGAGCCTGACTTGGGGCTCCATCCCAGGACCCTGAGATCATGGCCTGAGCTGAAGGCAGACACTTCACTGACTGAGCCACCCAGGCACCCCATTAACTTCTTTTTGAAACTGATCATCTCTTCCACTGAGATACCATAGCAGGTTTTACTCATTAAGGACACACAGCACAGTGCTTGGTACACAGTAGGCACTCAGTAAGAACATTTGAGTAGTGACATCAATGGACCATTTGGGTATGGACATAAACGTCACCTCTGCAGAAAGGTGTTCCCTGACTGCTTCCCAAAGTAGGTTTCCCTGCTAGTCCTTACTAGTCTCATGCATAGCAGTAAAGACAAATCACAATTATTTGGCTTACTTTTAATTTTCTGATTTCCCCCTAAGGATGGAGGCCACATGAGGTCAGGAGCAACATCTGTTTCATTCATTTCTACAGAGCTTCCGTGCATTTGGTGTGTGGTGTTTGCTTGGTGGGTAAGCAGGTCAAAATGCAAATGCCAGATTCTCAGGGCATGATTCTCTTCAACATGAAGCCTTCAGCCTGCTGCGGTAGCACTTAGACCTTCTCACACCATCATCTGGGAAAGTGATGCCCACTTTCTGGACCTTAGTTTTCCCATACAAAGAAAGGACATGTGCGGTCACACAAGCTCTTCCCAATGTGGACACCCAGAAGTTCTAGGAGTCACTATTTCTTATAATGGACAGATGTCATTATTATCATTTATTACTTCTAAAAAGCTGTGTTGGACTCGATTCAGTGGCTGAACTTTAATTTTATTTTTCATGTTTTAATTTTTTAAAAGATTTTATTTATTTATTTGAGAAACAGAATGAGTAGTGGGGAGAGGCAGAGGGAGAGGGAGAGAGAAGCTGACTCCCCAATGAGCAGGAAGCCCGATGTGGGGCTCCATCCAAAGACCCTGAGATCATAACCTGAACTGAAGGCCACGCTTGTGTCCCTACAGTGACACCCTTTTCTCCATCTGCCAGAACCAGCCGGTGTCCTCAGCCAACAGGTCGCTACCACTTGTGCAACTGTAGTGGGAGGTGCAAACGCATTCACGGCTGTCCAGCCTGGATGAGGCCTGGTGGTGCAGGGCGCTGTTAGCATTCCTCCTCAACTTGTGCATTTATTTATTCACTCAAAAACTTGCCCTTTCAAAAAAAAAAAAAACAGATTTTACAGTAAACTATTCTAAACGGTAAATCATCTCAATTTCCTTAACATCCTGGCAGGAAAGAGATGACATCCATATATACAAGGGAAATTTACATGAGAACAATTTGCAAAGGGAACTATTTCATTCTGTGGGCAGGATGGGGGGTGGGTGGGCAGGAGGGAAAGTCCACACTGTGAAGCTAGTTAAGAGTGGTGAGCCATCCCTAGGCATGCAGGGTTGTTGTGGGGACAGTTACTGGACAGAGAAGGTAAGCTGTATGGAGAGCATCATCTAGGAGGAGGTGCGACTATGAGCCAGGCTACATGGTCAACCTGCAGAAATCTCACAGGAAGAGAGTTAAAAGAATAAAAACTGATTTTTATCACTTTCCCCCCTCAGATCTCTTGACAATGCTCCCCCAGCCAAATCTGTTCCAGGAATAGAGAGAGGGCAGGGGAGCCTGTTGGTGCATTCTGTTTAGGTCAGCATCTGTGAGCTAGAGCCAGGTGGGAAAGGGGGAGTGTGCAGGGCGGGAGAAGTGGTAGGCAGAAAATGTACAGCACAGGATTTTAAGGGGACATCAAATCACAATCAAGTAGAATTTTACAAAGATAAACTTGAATTGCTCTAAGTTATTTGTAAAGTCTATAATTTGCAAACATCAGCATTTTAATGGCTATTAGTCTCAAATTGCTGATGGCACATCTGAACCATCTGAGATCCATTCAAGGATCCTCACCATATTGTACTAGGAATATCAGAGAAGGTGCAGAAAAAAGACTCTTTAGCTGGAACACACATGACCTGTTATGTTCCTGAAAAATATTTCTAAAATGTAAATACGTCGATTCAGGGTATACTCATCTTAAAAACGTAATTTATTTGCAATATCATCTGCATACATTCCCCTAGCTTCTCTTTCCATTATAGGAAATAAGAAACATGATATATAACATATATTAACACAATTTTCAGTTCAATTTCTCCAAGGGCTTGTTACCCACCAGCCATATAAGCACCTGAGAACAATCACAATCCTTGTATTATCAGCAAAACTACAATTACAGTAATGCGTTTTATATGATCTAGCCTGCCCTGTCTTTATTGAATGGTTTGGATCGATGAGGCTTAGTGTCCAATTATTCAGGATGCTTCCACCATATCATTCTTCTATGCCATCCGCTATGGAAAATTGTTCTTCAATTACATTTTCACCTCTCTTACTGAACTGCAAAAGCGTTAGACCAACATTCCCTCCAAGAATCACTAGAATTGTAGACGTACATATCTATATATCTATATATAGACTTCATTTCACAATTCTGTGGATGTGTAATAAGCCATCTCAAATATATACATGTGTACACACATATGTTATATATAGACATACATTCCATGAATGTATAGAAAACTCCCCCCAAATTTAGAGGTTTAATCTAACCCAAATAGTTTATTATCTCAAGATCCTGCAATTGGGCACATGGCTCCAGCTAGAAAAGCTCAGAGAGGGCTGGAGGATCCATTTTCTGGAAGGCTAGGTGGCCAGTTAGTGCTGGTTGTTGGCTGGGACCTCAGTCAGGTCTTTGATTCTCTATGTAGCCTCTCCAGGGAGCTAGGTTGAGTTTCTCACAGCATGAAGTCTAGGATCTGAAAGGAAGCATTCAAAAGTGAGTGTTCTTTAAGACCAAGCCTCAAAAAAAAAAAAAAAAAAAAAAAGACCAAGCCTCAGTTCCCATGATGTTTGCTAGTGTTTCATGAGCCAAAAGTTAGTCACATGACCAAGCCAGGACAAAGGTCAATGTGAACAGAGACCACAAAAGGGCACATGTATCAGAAAGTACAATGCACTGGATGTGTGTGTGTGTGTGTGTGTGTGTGTGTGTGTGTATGTTGAGGGGGTGGTTGGCATAGATAATCTATCCAGAATATTAGACTTGGGAGACAAAAATCATAGAAAAAAACAAAATTAAAATGAGGTAAATTCAAAACTGGATTGGATGGGGCACCTGGGTGGCTTTGGCTCAGGTCATGATCCTGGAGTCCCAGGATTGAGCCCTGCACTGGGCTCCCTGCTCAGTGGGGAGTCTGCTTCTCCCTCTGCTCCTCACCCTGCTCATGTTCTCTCTATGTATATATCTCAAATAAATAAATAAAAACGTTCAAAACAAGGGTTGGGTATTGCTTCATTTATCTGAGTCATTTTTATGCAAATACAAATGCCCCAAAACAACCAAGACAATGTTAAAGAAGTAGAGCAAACATAGAGATTTTCCATTATCAGATATTAAAATTTATATGAAGTTAAATAATTAAGACAGTACAATAATGAGTACTGTCAAAAACAGGCAAATACGGGGATGGAATAGAATAAAATTTCCACTAACACAAACATGCACATAAATGCAATAAAGAAACAATTATTCTGGATCAATTGGATATCCATATTTTTTCAGATATGAATATTGATTCCTTTTTTTCCTCGTATACATAAAATTAATTTCAGATAGATTACAGATCTAAATGTAAAAGGAATATTGTTATAAATTCTAAAAGGTAACAGTGAAGAGTGGCTTAATGCCAGGTGTAGGCAAAGATATTTTAAGTAGGGAAAACATACACTCATCGTTAAGTATTTTTGAAAAGATAATTTGTCTGGGATATAATTAAGAATTTCTATTCATCAAAACATACCAGTGAGACAAGTATGTGGGCCATAAGTAAGAGAAGATGATTATATCTGATGAAGGACTCCTATCCAGAATAAATAAATCTTTTAAATCAGTAAGAAAAAGAAAAACTTCAACAGAAAAATGGGCAAGAGACTGAAAAATCAGTCAGCAAAAAATTTTATCCCAAAGGCCAACATATATACATGAAAATGTGTTCAGCCTTTTTACTCCTGTGAAGCCAAACTACAATGAGATCCCAGTAAAGGCCCTCCGATGTCCAGAAAGCTAGAGTAAAAATGACTGGCAATATTCAGTGCTGGTGAGAATGTGTCATCTTCAAAGGCTCACGGTAAACCGGCAGGAGCATAAATTGCCACAAGCACTGTATAAAACTGGTTGGCAACATCTATAAAAACCAAACAAATGAATACTTCATTTCCCAGAAATTCTATTCTTAGGTAATGAGAGCATTCATCCACCGAAGCCATGTGTGGGATTTACCATGGTGGCACCATCACAACAAAACAGTGTTCTTATTGTGGAGAAATGAATAAATAAATGGAGAATATTCACACAGTGGAACATGAAACAATGAGAAAGAACCAAATACTCTCATGCACAACGGCATAGATAAATCTCACAAAGATCGTATTGAGTGAAGCAACCCAGACGCGCTGGGGCACACGCTATATTGCGTGTCTGTGTGGGTGTGTTTGTGTATCGTGTCAGCCTGTGTGCATGTGGTACTGTGTGTGTGTGTGCATGTGTGTATGTGTGTATATGTGTTAGGTCAGTTTGTATGCACATGTATTGTGTGTGGGGATCATGTCAGCTTAGGTGCACGTGTATTATATGTGCACGTGTGCATTATGCGCGTGTGTGTGAAAGTGTGCTTGTGCCATTATGCATGTGTGTGAGTGTGCATGTGTATTTCGAGTACAGGAAAATTCACCTTTGGTAGTAGAAGTCGGGGCTGTGGTTACCACTGGGGATGGGTACTGTGACTGAGGGGACCCCCTGAGGGCTTTGAGGGGTTGCTATTACTTTATTTTTCTCCTTGACCTAGATGGTGATTACACAGGCCATTTTTACTTTGTGAAAATTCACACAAGTTTTTTTTTTTCATTTGGGTACTTTGGGGTCAATTTTATGCTCAAATAAAAGAAAGCTTATTTTTATAATGTTCTTTAGTTACTAGATCTGTGATCATAAAATGTTTTGTGGCATTCTGATTTGGAGTTGTTTCTGTTGCTTGGGCTCCTATGTCATCTCCTCACTCCTTATCAAACATCACCTGAGCTCTTGCTGCGTGCAAGGGCACTGCTTATACCCCAGGAAGATGAGATTTTAAAACACCTGCAGAAAGTCCTTTTCTCAAGGAGCTGACATTTGACTGTAATGTGAGAGCTTCGCTAAGCACAAGGTTGTCCTCTGTTGGAAAAACTCTGAGAATAGTTCATAATACCTTCATGCACCTCGTGGGTACACAGTACCCTGAACAATCCAGTTATTGCAACCAGAAGTGGCCCCAGGAAACAGACCATTCTGGAATTGCACCGCGAGATTGCATTGATGACTTACTTAACACAGGAACGTATAATCTTTGCAGCCGTGGGACGGTGATGGGATGTGCGCAGCGAACTTCCTCTGCCCCTGCCATGATGCACGCAGGTGGAGGGCAAGATACGGATGCAGTAAGTGACCAGAACACTCGGTGACTGAGCTGACAGTGGTGTTTGGAAAGATTGAAAAGGGCTGGCAGATTCGGGCTGGCCTAGAGAGCCTTTCTAGAAAAATGACAGACTTAAAGCCTTGAGTTCTCAACTGTGTGGGGTAGAAAACAAGAAAGTCTCCATGGCAATTGCAAAGTAACCCCTTATCTCCCAATAGCAGCAGGTCAAGCCCAGCGTCCATAAGGGCCACTGATTCAGAGTGACGATTGCATGATAATTCAATTAGTTAGAGGATTCAGAATGCATGACAAGAGAGGGCCGCCCCAGGGGATGGTACATTCACACAGGCTCATGTGAGGCTGAGAACACTGAGCTCTCATTCCTCTGAACATTGCTTGCAGTGAAAGCAGTCCTCTGTCACGTGTGCAGGAGCTGCCTCTCCCTGCATCTACAAATGCATTTACCAAGAAACCAAAAACCCAAAACCAAAAAAACAAAACAAACTCTGGATGGCTTCACAAAAAGTGGTGGATTCACAGGGGATGCCAACTGTCCTCCAGACAGCCCCCAGCACCATTTGCCTCTGGGCTGATAAAAAGAACTTTACTGTGGTGGGGCCAAAGTGGGGAATAGGAGGCCCAGCTGCAGGAGGAGGTGCACCCTTGTATGCTGTCTGACCCAGAGCTGGACTATTCCGTGCTGATGCAGTCTGAGGCAGGAGAGTGTTCTTGGGGCATTGGATCACGGGGGTGACTAGAACGCTGGATTGTACCAAATGCAGTGATGTGGGGCTGCTGTGGTCTGAGCATCTGGGTCCCACAGCATTCATATAATGAAGTCTAACCTCCATGGTGAGGTGATCTGGAGCCCTTTGGCAGGTGGCAAGGTCACAGGTTGAGAGGCTTCATGAAAGTCCTTAGTGCCCTCATAAGAAAGCCCAGAGACCACCCTTACTCCTTCCAGTGTGTGAGGACACAGTGAGAAGTTTGCAACTTGGAAGAGTCACTCACCTGCCCATGCTGCCCTCAACCCCCTTCCAGCCAACAGAGCTGGAGTTGATGAGCCAGTCAGTCTGTGGTGTTTTGCAATAGCAGCTTGAACAGACAGAGGCACTCATGCAGGATGAGAGCTTAATACATTGGGTGTGGCAGTTGCTCTGTGCTTGGTTAGATAAATGAGCACTGTGCTCAACATCAGCAAACACCCTTAGAGGTCAGTGGGCAGGGGCACCCCTGATGGAGCCCCAGAGGCCCTGGGGCCAGTTAGATGAGATTTCAGTGAGTCTATTATATGCAACTTGCTTCTATACTTTGTAACCATGCCTCCTCCCAAAGGTCCTGGAGGACAGTGCCCACAGGGAGACACTAAGAATTGCCTCAGGTAAGAGGTGCCAGCATTTCTGAACAGCTCTATGGTGATGGGAGTGATGGTGAGAGGCATTGCCTTGAAATCAGGCTCCCAATTTCAAAGGAATGAGGGATGAGGAGTGACAGACTGGGTGGCAGGGCCTCGGTGGTCCCCAGATGTGAAGAAGATGCCAGCACCACGATAAGTATGGGGAGGAGAGACAGATGGGCCTATTTTCACAGGTGGAACCTGGCGGTGATGGCAACTTGATCACAGGGATACCTGGATTTAGATACACATGTAGCACTCCTGAAAATATATGCTCAGGAGAATTCCAGACCCAGCAGACATGCACTTGACTTAAGTCACCATGGCGGGGACACATGGCCTTTTTCCCAATCTGATCCCCATGTAGAAGTCAGCTCACACACCCACACTCCCTTCACAGAGGAGGGACTCCCTTTGAGAAGGGGCTTCAAAATGCAGCCACAGGTATGCACACAGGTGTGTGCTGCAGATTGTCCTCTGCTCTTTTCAGGGAATTGTGTCCAGCAGACAGGAACATGGTCATGTGGTATTAAAGAGTTTGGCCTTCATTTTATGGGGCAGGGGATCCATCTCAGGATTTCGAGCAATTCTGTGACAGAGCCCTGTCTACGCCTGACAATAGTTATTCTTGATTCCTGATGTGCAAGGCTCAGAGGCCTGAGCTAAAGAAACGTTTCTCAATATAGGAAGTAGGGACTGGATTCAAGGCACACTTAAGGATGACAACTGTCAAGCTCTGATGATGGGCTGGATAGGAGAGGTTTGGGACAGAAGCCAGACATAAGGGGATAAATTTGAAAAGGGGATCATGAAATGTGAAGGCCACGACGGAGGCACTCAGAGGAGCCTGAAGCTCAGTGAGCTAAATAGAGCCACTGAGGGATTATAAATGAGAATTAGATATTTAGGAATGTTGTCTTATCCTAAAGACACGTGGCAGCTCTTACAAATTATGGCTATTGGTCGACTGCAGCAGACAGCTCCATCAGAGCGCATTAAGGTCATTGGCCTTTAAAAGCGACTGTTTGAAATGGAAACATATTTCTGCAAAAAGAAGAAAAAGATGGCTCAATCGCAGAAAATCTAGCAATGAAATTCAACACATTTACATGTTAAAGGAGAGGAAAGGAGTGAGCAACTTCACATGGGAAACGAAAAGGATTAACAAACACATATTCATGCAAGACAGCTCTCTCTAAAATAGGAGCATGTGGGGAGGAAAAGTAATTTTACCTCCACCCTTCTAGGTTCTTGGCTAAGACACCCTCCCTCCCCCTGTAATAAAAGACAATAATAGGAGAAAAGCAAACAGAAGTTTAATAACATGTACACCTCCTGTCCACAAAGGAGGGACTCAGGGAAACAGTAAATCCCCAGATGGCTGAAGCCACCACCTTAAATACCATCTTCCACTAAAGATGAAAGATGTTGGCGGTGGGGTGGTCATCAGTTATGGGAGGTTTCCAGGCAAAATAGTGAGGAAGGGTATGGCTATCCTGCAGGTTTATGTCTGTGCCTTCTCCTTTGATAAGGGTTTCCGGAGATTTGGTCATCCTCTTCCTGGTATGTAGAGGGAGATACTCTCACAAATGGAGACCTCCCCGGTACGTGCAAAAGTCTCTTATGAAAAGGTAACTTGCCCTTGGCTTTCAAAGCTTCTCCTGTAACTTAAAAAACAGAGAAGCTGTTTCTTAAAAATGATCAGCCTAAAATAATCCTTATGCCAAAGAGGCATATTTTGGGGTGATGGATTCTGCTCTCCCTCAAATAAAATGAACTTTCTTAGAGATAAAATAGGAGTCACAGAACAAAACTTTAATAGGTCACATTTACAGACTTTAAACACGTCAATTATTTAAAAATCAGTATAAGAACACCCATGTGAATGGTGGGCCACTGGGGATAATATGGTTCTTTAAAGGTAGGAAGTCCTGAGGACTCTGAAGGTGGCCCATGGAGGGTTGTGATCTCTCTGCCAACTTGTGTGTGTGTGTTTTAAGAAGAATAAATCTAGGGGGTGCTTGGGTGGCTCAGTCGGTTCAGTGTCTGCCTTCAGCTCAGGTCATGGTCTCAGGGTCCTGGGATCAAGCCCCACATCTGGCTCTCTCTGCTTAGCAGGGAGCTTGCTTCCCCCTCTCCCTCTGCCCTTCCCCCCACTCCTGCTCTCTCTCTCTCTTTAATAAATAAATAAAATCTTTAAATTTTTTTTTAAAAGAAGAAACCTGAAACAGAATGGTCAAATATCAGGGTGCCTGGGTAACCCCATTGGTTAAGCATGCGACTCTTGGTTTTGGCTCAGATCATGATCTCAAGGTTGTGATTGAGCCCCATATCAGGGTCTGTGCTCCACGTGGAGTCTGCTTAAGATTCTCTCTCCCCCTTTCCCTCTGTCTCTCCCCCTACTTGTTCCCTCTCTCTAAAATAAAATAGATATATAATAAAATCTTAACAAAAAAAGAACGGCCAAATATCAGCAGCAAAATTTGTTACTGAATACATGGTATTGCTTTTTGTAATCTTCTATACATTTGAGACATCTAATAAACATTCAGGAACACAAACACTGCCTTGAAGAAACTGTCTAAACTGCACACACGCATATACAGCCCAACGAGAGACCCTCCCACCTCTGACCTCATTCTCTCCCCACCACTCCCCAGCTCTGAGATCCTCCAGATAAGCAAGCCTTTGACCTCCCTGGAGGCCGACAGGATGCCCTCTTCTTCACCTTGAGTTTTTCCCCACTCATCACCGAACCTCATGCATCCCAATACTGAAGCGATGCTTAGCAAGGCCGCCTGGTTTCCTCCCCGGGGTGACATCATCCCTGTCTCCAGACCTACCGAGGCCTTTACCTTCCCAGCAGCAGGCTTTCATCACCACCCCTCCCTTCTTCTGGTCTTTCCCCTCCCCACAACCTTGATAGGCTGAAGTTTCCCTTATGCCAGATGAATACATTCTAGAGATCCGTAGTACAACCCTATGCCCATTGTCAGAGTGTATTGTGCACTTGAACAAACTTGTCAAGTGCATGGGTCTCAACTGCAGGGTACTTATGCCAAAAACAAACAAAAAAGGGAAAACAAAGGGACAGGAAGCAACTTTGGGAGGTGTCAGTTACGCTTATCACCTTGATTGTGGCGATGGCTTCACGGGTGTATGCAGGTGTCCAAACTCATCAAACTGTAACAATAAATATGTACAGTGTGCTGTGCATCAATTATACCTCAGTAAAGCTGTTTTCAAGAATATATTCCGAGGGACACCAGGGTGGCTCAGATGGTTGAGTGTCTGACTCTTGATTGCGGCTCAGGTCATGATCTCAGGGCCCAGGCTCATCTCCCAGCACATCTGCTCCTCCTCATTTCCTGTCTGGTCTGCGGAAATGGTCCCACCACCCTCCTGGCCTCCCACCACGTGCTGTCAACGAGACCACAAATGTCCCCGCAGGTGCAATGAAGACACCACGAATCGTCAACATTGGGCCAGTCTTTAAGCTTTTGGCAGACACACTACAGTGCACCCCAGGAGGATTAACTCACTTAGTAACAACCCATGAAGTGGATGCTATCTTGACCCACTTCACACATCAAACTGGGGGTTTCACACCGGCTTGGGGGTTCGGTGGCTTGCCCGACGCCGCATGTGCAGTAAGAGGCGAAGACCCACGCTCTAAGTCTCCCCCACCTGCCACCACCAGAACCTGCCTGGCTGCTGCCAAAATGAACTTCCCGAAACAAAGGAGAGTTATCACTTCCCCCAGCTGAACCTGTTCAGGAATTCCCCACCTTCTGTCGCTGCGAGGCGCAGGTTATCCTTCCAGATCTGCACCCTGCCTACCAACTGGCCCCAGACCCTGCCACTGATGCCCCATTGCGCCCCCAGAAGTCACCCAGTGACCCCTCCTGCAGGATCCTACTGTGGCCTCAGGGGAGCCCAAGCGTGGAAGCTCTTTGCTGCCCCCTGCTGCTCACCAAAAGCCGGGAGGGGCCTGTGGAGGGAACCTCCAGGCCTGCTCCCTCCCTGGCCTTCCTGCGGGGCCAGCCTCTGATTCCGGGATTTTGTTTTGCACAGTGCTCTCCTGATGCGGTTCAGTGTAGTGCTTTCCGAACTTGAATCGGAATCCCCAGAGAAGAGACCCTGGAATCTAGAACCTTCATTAGTGCTTCAGTGGATTTTTGTTAGCGGGCATATTTGGAGAAATCATGATACAGCAGAGAGCCTGTGTTTAGGACCCAGCCAGAAGGGCTACAGGGCTCAGCCCTGCCCTCCCCTGCTGCCTTCCCACCACATCGTCCATCTGTCCACCTGTCTTCCATCAACCACCCATTTCTGAGCATCTCTCCTCCTTGCAAATCTGTGGCCATTACTACTTCCTCTGGGGGGATTTTTGTGGAGTTTGACTAAGATGATGTTGGTCAGATAATGGTGCTTCCTTTTCCTTTTTGTTGGATGGGGAAAGGGGGACCAAATAGTACCAAAAAAAGAGTGAAGGAGGAGGAGGAGAAGGAAGAGAAGGAGGAGGAAAAAGAAGAAGAAGAAGAGCAACAACAACAACAAGAACAAGAAGAACGAAAAGAAGGAGAAGGAGAAGAAGAAGAAAGAAAGAAGAAGAAGAAAGAAGAAGAAGAAAAAGAAGAAAAGAAAGAGGAAGAAAGAAAGAAGAAGAAAGAAGAAAGAAAGAAAGAAAGAAAGAAAGAAAGAAAGAAAGAAGAAAGAAAGAAAGAAAGAAAGAAAAAGAAAAAGAAAGAAGACTTAATGTTTTAAGTGCTCTTGGCAATTTCTTTTTTTAATTTTTATTTTTTAATATTTTTTTTATTATTGGTGTTCAATTTACCAACATACAGAATAACACCCTGTGCTCATCCCATCAAGTGTCCCCCTCAGTGCCCATCACCCCCTCACCCCCACCCCCGCCCTCCTCCCCTTGGCAATTTCTGAGTTTTGCCAAGTCCTTAAGGCTTCTGTCTTGGCCTTCAGGTGCTTTCCTTCTCCCCTGTTAACACGCACACATCCCCAGAAATGCCTCCACTGTTACTCAAACACACTTGCAGCTCTTAAGGAAAAAGCCATACTGTGTTTGTGGGAATCTTCCTAGGACTGGTGCAGTGGAGGGCTGGCATCCAAGGGGACTGGCTGCCTGGGGGAGAAAGAGCAGGAATCCTGAAGGAAGAAGAGAAGCTTAGGAAGGGAGGGAGGGAGGGTGGACCCTCCACCAGGACCCTACGCTTATTCTCTCTGGCTCTATTGAGGTGTGATTGACAAAAATTGTCTTTATTTCAGGTGCACAATGTGAGGCTTTCATACACCTATGTATTGTGAAATGGTCACCTCCATCGAGCTAATTAAGATGGCCATCACCTCCCGGGGCTGCCTCTGTGCGTTTGCATGTGGACATCTGAGATCTGCTCTCTCGGCACGCGCCAACGACACAGCCTGTTATTACTGACTGTGTGGCCACTGTCCCTTGGGATGGGCTCTAAGGATTCTCTGACCTGGGAGCAAGTGTGGCTTCTGAGAGCTCCTTCTTCCACCCCTCCTTCTCTCCCCACCACCCTGGCCAAGGCCATGGTCCAGAATACAAAGGAGAATGATCGCCTTGAAAAAGTGCCTTCACCTCCAAGGGGTTCCATTGTCACCTTGAAATTAGAGCGGAATGGACAAGAGGATGAGAGCAGCTGTGCCTTTCATCTCTGAGTCTTCCTCTCCTTCCCCGCTCCCCCCCCCCATGCCAACATCCAGGGTCACTCACCCTGGGCACAGGCACCTAGCCAGCCCCCAGACATCCCTCCTTCCCTTTTCTCCCTCCTTTCCTCTCACCTCCCCCCCTCTCCCCTCCTCTCTCCTCCCTTCCCTTCCTCCCCCCTGCCCTTCTCTTCCTCCCTTCCCTCTCATTCCTCCTGCAGCAGGATAAGGATGCATCCTTAGGTGGACTATTTTTTCCTTAGAAAGGCTGCTTTGGGGCCTTGTCAGGCCCAGGTCACTGAACCATCACCTTCCAGGAAACGATGGGGATTTTTCTGAGATGGGCTCCAGCCCCAAAGCCCTGTCCCTGCCCCTCTCTCTCTCCTGTCCTGGGGCTCTGGAGTAGGCAGTGGTAAAGGGCCTTCATGCCTTCCTTCACTTCTTATCCTTTGTCCCTACTAAGTGTCATCCACAGGGTACCCTGTCCCTCTCCTCACAGACCCCACATCCAAGAAGCAGAGCCCCTTACTGCTGCAGGTCATCGAGTCCAGTGGGTGCCGAGGACTGTCTCCTTGTTCCACCTTCAGAGCAGACTGCGCCACACAGAGGTACGTGGGCAACAGGTTCCTAGTCTGTTTTCATTATGATTCATTGCACTGGCACCAACTGGGTTCTCATCCAGGGCCATCAGAGAATTCTACTGTTGTTTTTGTTATTATTATCATTTTCTAAAAGGATTTCTTAGCTTTTTATCTGCAAAATGAACGCAGCTATGACTTCCTCAAAAGGTTTTAGATGGGGACTTAGTAAGTACATTTTCTTTTTTTTAATAAATTTATTTTTTATTGGTGTTCAATTTGCCAACATATAGAATAACACCCAGTGCTCATCCAATCAAGTGCCCCTCTCAGTGCCCGTCACCCACTCACCCCCACCCCCGGCCCTCCTCCCCTTCCACCACCCCTAGTTCGTTTCCCAGAGTTAGGAGTCTCTCATGTTCTGTCTCCCTCCCTGATATTTCCCACTCATTTTTCCTTCTTTCCCCTTTATTCCCTTTCACTATTTTTATATTCCCCAAATGAATGAGACCATATAATGTTTGTCTTTCTCCAATTGACTTATTTTACTCAGCATAATACCCTCCAGTGCCATCCACGTCGAAGCAAATAATGGGTATTTGTCGTTTCTAATGGCTGAGTCATATTCCAGTGTATACACAGACCACAGCTTCTTTATCCATTCATCTTTCGATGGACACTGAGGCTCCTTCCACAGTTTGGCTATTGTGGACATTGCTGCTACAAACATCGGGGTGCAGGTGTCCTGCCCTTTCACTGCATCTGAATCTTTGGGGTAAATCCCCAACAGTGCAATTGCTGGGTCATAGGGCAGGTCTATGAGGAACCTCCACACTGTTTTCCAGAGTGGCTGCACCAGTTCACATTCCCACCAACAGTGCAAGAGGGTTCCCTTTTCTCCGCATCCTCTCCAACATTTGTGGTTTCCTGCCTTGTTAATTTTCCCCATTCTCACTGGTGTGAGGTGGTATCTCATTGTGGTGTTGATTTGTATTTCCCTGATGGCAAGTGATGCGGAGCATTTCCTCGTGTGCGTGTTGGCCATGTCCATGTCTTCCTCTGTGAGATTTCTCTTCATGTCTTTTGCCCATTTCATGATTGGATTGTTTGTTTCTTTGCTGTTGAGTTTAATAAGTTCTTTATAGATCTCGAATACCCCTTTATCTGATAGGGCATTTGCAAATATCTCCTCCCATTCTGTAGGTTGTCTTTTAGTTTTGTTGACTGTATCTTTTGCTGTGCAAACGCTTCTTATCTTGATGAAGCTTTTGCACAGTAAGTACATTTTCTACCTATGTATATATACATGAACGATGGCACCTGGCTTCTAAGTGCGTTTATCGTAGTGGTCTACAAAACACTCTGCGTGGTAGGAATCACTAACCTCGTTTTACAGGTGATTATGGGATCATTACTCAGTAAGCATACACACAAAGAAAACTCCACTGACTTTTGATCTGTGACAGTCTCAGGAAGTACCTGCTTTTGGGTGCCATCTTTCCACACCAAGGGGTAGAAATCTGCAAATAGGAAGCTTGTGGAGATCTTCCTGGTCTTCCATGGCCCAGATGTGGAAGAGGAGGTGACTTAACAAATATTGACTAGACTTTTAGTGAATGTTCTGAGTAGATTTACAAATGCATTTGAGACTTGTTACCTTGTACCACCAGCTCCTACCTGTGGTCTCAGCTCTGGCAGTAGCCTCTGAATGACCATATCAGGCTCTTTCATGTCTCTGGGCCTCAATTTCTCCATTTATAGAATGGGAGGGTGGGGAAAGGCTCAAGATTATGGTCCAGAGGCAGAGCCACTGTCTCTATTTGGCTATTTGTTCCCTGAGACAAGGTGTCTGGTCCAGGAAACACCAGTAAGGCAGTCCCACTGAGCACACTTTCAATATGCACAGATGTGTTACCACAATTTGGTTAAATAATGCCAGTTTCTGACAGCATGGTTCACATTCCAGTTCCTGGCACATTGACTGTGAGAAAGGACCAGGACACTTGACGGACAAGCGGACCTGAGGTGGGGGGTATGAAGGCAGGCCTCCTATGCCCCTCCCTAGGTTGAATGTCATCATCTTTAATGAAAGGAATGTGATGGTAAGGTCCCAGGTCTGCCACTCGCCAGCTCTGGGACTCTGAGCAAGTCACAGAACCTCTCTGATCTTCAGTTTGCTCACCTAAAATTTTCTCAGAGGGAATAGGAATACTTCTATTTGGAAGTTGCTCTGAACATTGATATTTGGAAAGAACTTTAGAAAGAAGTTAGAGCCCACACTTTTACAGGAAAAGAGGTGACCATTCTTTGAAAAGCATAGTGTTGCACACACAGGGATTCATGTGCATAGACTGGATGTTAGTTATTAGTATTGTTCTCTGGCACTCTTGGGTCCATAGGAAAGTGGGTCCTACAATATAGTGGGAGTTTTGACTCTTAAAATTATAGAAAAGAATTCAAATTGGTAAGGGGGCCTGGTAAGTTTTGAATTCAAACAGTGGGAGATTCTAAGACACTAAGACAACCTGCCGGAGGTCCCAGGTCACACCCTCCACACCCCCACTCTCACTTCCATCTCCTACTTATTTCTATCTTGTCATCTCTCTTGTTCTTCTCTTCTCATCTTTGTCCCCTTTCTTCCCTTTCTTTTCTGTCTTCCTTCCCAGTATAGCATCCCAGGACCAGATATAGGATGCAGGAATGAGAGTACCTCCTTTCTCTCAGGACTTCCTGTATTCTCAGGTCAGAGAGGGAATAACCCTGAGAGGAGGCAGCATGTGGTCACCCCCCCAGGGGTCACCTAGGAAGAATGCCCTCGACCTCAGCCACAGTGAAGAGCAAACAGTTACTGAGATGGCAGTATGAACACCCACACCCCAAATCAGACCCAAACATCCAGAATATAGCACCCATGCATGTAATACAAAACTTTATTTTTTCCCCTCAAACCATTTTTGAAGGTTACAAATGTAACAGAATGCCCTGGCTTAGATTAGATTCAAAAATTTTGAAGATTGGAAACTATCCTTTAAGAGATGTAAGTCATTTCTAGACCCAAAGAGTAGGCCAAATTAAACATTTTTAGGGCAGACTAAACTTTGTTCTACTACATGATAGTGCACATGTAGAGAATTTCTTATCCTCATGTCTTGGGGAAAAAATTTTAATTCATCAAAGCAACTCAAATGAGTCCTCTGAGACAGAATGAGAAAGGACGTGTTCAGCTTAGTTATGGGGATTAATTGGATGTAGTAATTGGATGTAGAAGAAGAATTTCTACAGACTTTGTTGCTTGAGTTGGAGAAATGCCACTTTTCCCTGCATGGGGTTGGACTGTCATGGTCCTTACTTCATGTTCTTATAGAGTCAGATCGCTTCTCACAAAAGCAACTGTGAGGTGAGAGCTTGAGAGCCTCAAAAAAAAAAATCAGGACAATTAATATTCACCTCATGCTGGAGAAAGAAGTAGGCAAAGCAACACTGCAAAGCTGTGTGGTGCTATTTCCAGCCGAGCACCAGAGCAGCAGGTCAGTTGGTGTCTAAAGTCATAAATCAAGGCGTTTTTAATTCTTATTATGCACTAGACACAACCTCAAACCTAACCCAACAAATGAAAGACGCAATAGACTCCAAGTTTCTTCACAGAACTCAGTGCTCATACCTACCTGGCCCCAAATAATCCTCCCATCTTTATTTCCCAGCTCAGCCATAATATGTTTGAAATGTCCCAGTTAGCACCATGACCCCTCAACAGTAGTATATTTCCTATTGGATCTTCTGGGAATGACCTTTTCAATTCCAATTTCTCTTGATCATTAAAGTTTATGTTAAATGCACATCTCTGTGAAGTTTCTTCAGACTCATCCGGCCTATAGAATGCACACTTCCTTCTGTTTCCACATTCCACATACTTTTGTCAAAGGACATCACATTTTGGAAAACAACACAGCATGGAATGAGGTAGGTGAGCAAAGTTGTTATTAGAACCATGGAGCAAAAGTGCTCACTCACATTGAAATCCAGATTTCACTATTATCACCACCGGTTAACACTGGCTAGCAAAGTGATTTTGAGCAATTTACTTAATCTTTTTAAACCTCAATCACCTCTTCCTAAACATGCAGATAATCTTAATAGCTGCTCCAACAGTTGTGAGGACTAAATACAGCAAAGCATTGAAATATCTAGGCACAATATCTAGCACAGAAGCTGTGCTCAGTACCTAACCACTATCATCACCAATATCACCATCATTGTTATCAAGAGATCATCATCCCTGGAACTGGAGGGTATTATGCTGAGTGAAATGACTCAATCGGAGAAGGACAAACATTATATGTTCTCATTCATTTGGGGAACATAAATAATAGTGAAAGGGAATAGAAGGGAAGGGAGGAAAAATGAGTGGGAAATATCAGAAAGGGAGACAGAACATGAAAGACTCCTAACTGAGAAACGAACTAGGGGTGGTGGAAGGGGAGGAGGGCGGGGGATGGGGGTGAATGGGTGACGGACACTGAGGGGGGCACTTGACGGGATGAGCACTGGGTGTTATTCTGTATGTTGGCAAATTGAACACCAATAAAAAATAAATTTATTATTAAAAAAAAGAGATCATCCCCATTAGCAGCAGTAGCAGCAGCACCATCACTACCATGAACAATACTGTTATCACATTCCTCATCATCCCCATCATCATCATCACCACCATCTTCTTAATCAACACCGTCTTCATCCCCATCATTATCACTAGCACCATACCATCATCATCACCAATATCATCCCATCCTCACCACCCCATCATCATCCACACCATTATCACCACCATTAATACCACCACCACCATCATCTCCATCACCATCCTCTTCATCACCATCACCACCATTAACATCATCAACACCATCATCATCCCCATGATGATAACCATCCCCATTAGCATGATCATCATCATCAAGATCAACATCGCTGTTATCATCTGAGCTCCCAGGTCTAGTTAGGTTTTTAGATTTAGGAACTCCTTGAAAGCAGGCTTATGTATCATTCATCTTTATGTCTGTAGTGATGACAGAAAATGTCCAGCCTGACAGACAAAAAAGTTCTCTCGTTTTGGGGAATGCAGAGCTACAATAATTTTATTTCATTTTACAGATGAGGAAATTGAGGACCTGAGGGTGAACTGACTTCCCTGAGGTCCACATCTTCATTATAGCAGAGCTGGGCCTAGTAGTCAGGCCCCTCTCATTACACCATGGTTCCCCTTTAGGCAGTGGCTTAAAAAAAAAATCAGGAAGTAAAAATGCCTGGAACCTCAAAGCTTCCAGGAAGAAAACATTTTGACAACTGAGTTTCAACATTTCAGTGATAATTGGCTACAATGGAACCAAGGTTTTGTTTTCCAGCAGAGAAATGAAATATACTAATAGACAGTGGCCAGATCACCTATCACAAGAGAAATGTGTCCCACAACCTCTGTAGCACCCAGGTAGGAAGCCAAACCACCTCCATGGAAATCCTTCCAGAATAGTCAGGACTTGGGCAACCATTGCCAGCTTCTCTTATTATTTTTTTTTTTACCCTTACTACTAACTCAAGACCAGCCAAACATGCATCTAACCCAACCACACAAAGGGGCCATTTCTCGTTAACCTGCCAGCTTCCATGCCACCAAGCCAATAATGACACATAAAACTTTCCCACCCCTTCTGCCTGCCTGTGAGTCTGCCAAACAGAAGTGATAGTGGCCAAACTTTTTGCTATAGAAGATTCTGTATAGATAGCTTCTATTTGTTCTTATTTGGGTAGTCTTTTTTTTTTTTTTTTTTTTTTTTACAGATTTGAGATGAGTAACACTTTAACAGGGCCAAACTAACAGCATTAATGTGAGAGGTAATGTAACGGAAATGTCAGGAGTTTACCTGAGGAAGCTAATGATCTCCTGCATCCCCAGACTGTCACTCCCAGGGCTCAACCCCTCCAGCCAAAGCCGCCGCAAAGGTTACTATTAACCTCTCTGCCTCTAACCCTGGGAACAGTAGTGATGGGGGTGGTGAAGAAAAACCTACATAAAGTCACAGATTGAATACATCTTGTTTTGTGTGGTAGCAACTAGCTACGAGTAACTGTCGACACTTGGAATATTGCTCGTAGGAAGTGAAATGTGCTGTGACATACACACCAGATTTTAAAGACTTAAAACATGTAAAATAGCTCACTAATAATTTTATATTAAGTACATGTTTAAAATGTTTTCGTAAAATATATCAGTAAAATTAACTTCAACTTTTATTATTTTTTACCTTTTTTTTTATGTGGCTACAAGAGAATTAAAAATTAGTCTGTGGCTCACCATAATGTGTTTCTATCAGAGAAGATGGTCTAGACCCCAGTGAGTGTAAATTCTAAACTTCTCAGCTGGCCACCCGGACTCACCAGTCTGTGAGGTGAAGGAACCCAGGAACAGTTCCAGCTGTTCAACTTTCTTTCTTTATTTATTTACTTATTTATTTATGATAGTCACAGAGAGAGAGAGAGAGGCAGAGACATAAGCAGGCTCCATGCACCGGGAGCCCGACATGGGATTCGATCCCGGGTCTCCAGGATCGTGCCCTGGGCCAACGGCAGGCGCTAAACCGCTGCGCCACCCAGGGATCCCCAGCTATTCAACTTCTAATCATTTCTTATCCTCTAGATTTGAAATAGATTTCAGGCCCCAACCCTGGCCTATAGCAGTTGTTCTCACAGATAAGTTTGGGGATCAGCAGCATTTCCCGGGAACATTTCAGGATTACAAGGGCTTGGGACCCTGTCTCATAGCTATTGAGTCTGCATCCCTGTGAGCGGGCCTTCCAGGTGATTGTGATTCCACAGAAGGGCTCTATCTGGAATGCCCTGGGGCAGGCATTGATATCACCTGGCCATTGGTAGCCACCCCTGACCCCCTTCACTCCTGCTAACAGGAACCTGTCGGTCTCTCAGATGGTAAGAACCTCAGTCTGGGGGGGGCACCTCTCCCACCTCAGGGGATGGGTCACCGTGAGTTTAGGCCAGGCTTGGGCAATCCTAATCTCCCTTATCTGACGCTGACTTTTCTCACCTGCTTTGAAGCTAAAATAATGGCGGCTCTTTGGCAGGATCCTGGTCAAGGGGTGACAAGGCGGCCTGTGATGCCTCTTCTGGGATAGCTTTTTCTCTTTGATGAATGCAAAACCCCCTTTTCTGGTCTGACCCCCCCCCCCTTGCTCCTTCTTCAGAAACTTTTGCATAAGGGCAGGTGTCCTAAGCGGCAATGGCCTCCTTATAGTGTCAAGGAAAAGGCCAGGTGGATGACAGAAGCTGACCCAGAGCCCTGGCACAGCCCAGCTTCTACCACAAGCCTGGCACTGCGCGTCATCCGTGCGCTCCCGCTGGGGAAGGGCATGACATGTCCCCTTCCGTAAGCCCCTGTTCCTGGGATGTTCTGTTCCTAGCAGCTGAGCACCTCCAAGCTATATAAACCTCAGGCTGTCTACATCTATTGGAATTCTAACCACCTGGCAAGTCCCACGCCAATTTCACACTTTAGCTTTCCGTGAGACCATACTATGGCTCCGTCAATCACATTGTTGAATTTTACCAGATCCTGCGATCCCAAAGAACAGAGACAGTGAAAGAAGAGATGCCTTCCGCCCCCTGGACCCCCACCTGCGCTGTTTGTGCCCCAGGAACCAGCTCACTGCAAGAAGCCGCTCCCCCATGTGACTTCGATAAGACTCATGTGCCCTGTTTACCTGTGACAAAACCAGACACAGACCCTCCAGATTCCTATTACTTACCCCATAAATGATTCCTGAAATGGGTGTCCCCACTGATCATAAGAATAAAATGCTTCTGAATCAAACTTTACCTAACTTTCTCTCTTTCCCCAGACTCTGAATGTGACCCACCCTCAGCCTTCCCCTCCCCCTTCCCCACATTAGTGCTTTCCAGACTCCTTTGCTTCTCCCTAAAAGAGAAGAGCTCTTTTCCTCTAATCCTTGAGAGGCTCACAGATTTCATGGCACTGTGAAGGGTCCTGCCTACAGCCACGTGATGAACTTGGAAGGGACCCCTCACCCATCAAACCTTGAGATATGGCAGTCAGGGGCTTGGGGACTCCTTCCTGGGACACCCTGAACTGAAGCCCCCCAACCGACCCACACCCAGACTCCCCTCCCTCAGACACTGGAGGGATTGTGGCTTTTTCTCTTTTCCTCAGAGACAAAGCAGGCTGTAACTCCCTTATTCTCTGCTGTTTGGAACCTACTGTGCATCTATTGTTTTAGTAAATGCCCTTATTTAAAACTAAATATCTACATATATTTTAATTTAACTTCAGTTATTACTAAATATTTCTCTTTTTTAAAAGATTTTATTTATTTATTCATGAGACACAGAGAGAGAAGGAGAGAAGGCAGAGGGAGAAGCAGCCTCCACGCAGGGAGCCCGATGTGGGACTCGATCCCAGGTCTCCAGTATCACACCCTGGGCCGAAGGCAGGCGCTAAACTGCTGATCCACCCAGGGATCCCCAATTACTATTTCTATATTTCTATATTAATTTCTACCCTCCTGAAACTTCTCACTGAACACCCATCCCCCATCTCTATAGTCATTGTTTCTCCCTTTTGTTTTTTAAACCTAAATTTATAGTGTACAGCACCCTAAATATGCTCATGTAAAATATTTTTATACCGTTCGTTAGAAATAACTTCAATGGAATGGGCAGTTTTTACATATATTCCTAATTTTGCTGGCCCTCCTTCTTAGGTGTGGTCATCTTAATTTGTCTATTGTTTGTTTGCTTATTTTAAAGATTTTGTTTCTTTGAAAGAAAGAGAGAGCACGAGCAGGAGGGAGGTGGCAGAGGGAGAGGGAGAAGCAGGCTCCTTGCTGAGCAGGGAGCCCAACATGGGGCTCGAACCCAGGACCCTGGGATCATGACCTGAGCAGAGGGCAGACGCTCAACTGACTGAGCCACCCAGGTGCTCCTGTTTTGTTTAATGAGAAGTTTGCTTTACTAAAGCAGAGATCAGTTTGACCCAGTCTAGTTCATTCTATGAAACTTTACAATACCTGTGTTTTCCTTTTCTAAAAAAGTCAACCAAAATATATTTATCCTCCTGTTAGCAGGAATATGTTTATATTAGTTGTTTTTTGCTTGTCAAGGCATATTTAAGTCCTTGATACACTGTGCCATTATTAGCCATATTAATAGCCATACTTTGTAGAGTATAGATGTTTCCTCTCATTTGATACTTATACTACCCCAGGAGGAAAATAAGAAAACATTTTTATTTATTCCCAGTTTTCAGAGGCGGGAACAAGGGTTCAACACAATGAAGTAACATATAAGTAAGGTCCCAAGGCCTGTAGGAGGTAGGGTCCAGGCATCTCCGCAGACCCTCTCTTCTGTCCCTCCCTTAGCACTTGGGGATTTTCATGCAAGTACCCCTGGGAAACTGAGTCTCGCACATTCTTGTTCCTTCATTGGTTTTTGAGTTTATTTTCCTGGCTTATTTTGGGTGGGAGAATTTCTCTGACTTTCTCTCTGCTTCTGCTTCTCACTTCTCCTCCCTTGCTCCCTCCCCATCCCCTTGAACTCCAGCTTCAGATCCCCTTAGGAGCGGCCAGCCTTTCCCTTTGCTGGTGTAGATGGCAGGGATCTGGGGCCTGGCCCAGCTCCTGCCCTTCCTACTGTGCTCTCCCCCTCCCTCTGCCTTGTTAGGCCCCCACATGCTTAAGGAAGATGCAGAAGCTTAGAGAAGATGCTGGCAGCACTTTTGTTTGGCTTAGTTCCCTGAGCACCAGGGGAGTCTATACAGGAGTTGACCTTGCCTTTCCAAGATGCTTTAGGTGCTCCAGGTGGCATTTCCTCTGACCCTGGGATTTCAACCACACCTGTAGGGACCTGTGAATAGCCTCACACCTACAGCACTTGCTTTGAGTCTTTTCTTTGTTTGCCATAGGGCCTTTCTGAAGCCCTGGGAATTCACTGGGTGTCTCCACAAAAGTGCTGTCAGGAAGTGTCTGTTGCTTGTCTTTTCATCACTGATTTTTAAGTGCCCTTTTGTATTGAGGATTTAAGACTTTTATCAGGTATGTGTTGCAAGATTTTTCTCCCAGTCCGTAGCTTACCTATGCATGTACTTAAAGATGTCATTTGATGGTCGTATTAAAACAATTGTTTCAATTCGTTGGGGCCAATCTTTTCTCTTATTTTGTTTTAGGATTGATACTCTTGTGTCCTAAGAATTCTTTGCCTACGTGGAGATTATATATATATATATACGTATATATATATATACATATATATACGTATATATATACATCCTTATCCTGTTAAAAGGAATATGTGCATATTAATTGTTTTTTGCTTGTCAAGGCATAGTTAAATCCTTAACACAGTGTGCCATTTTCAGTCATATATATATATATATGTATATATATATATGCTTTTATGGCACTAGCTTTTAAAACTTCATTTATGATTCATTTCAGATTTACACTAAATAAATTAGTGTGCCTACATGATTAAAGTAGAGATCGAGAGTTTTTAAATATGGGCACACAATTGTTTTTCAAGTTGACCGTGCTAAATTCATTTCTCGATTCTATTTTTCCTTTTTAGATTCCTTAGCTTTTTCTATTCCTAAAATCGTGTCGTCGAGAATGCAGAAAATTTGAATTCTTTCCCTGTAACGTGTGTCTTCCCCCCACCCAGTGCCTGTTGCTCCAAGACTTTCAGTTCAATGTTGCATGTAAGTGGTGAGAGTGGGCGTCTTGGCCTGGTACCCAGGGCTAGGAGGGAAGCACTCAATATTTTACAATGAAGTATGATAATAGCTGTAGATTTTCGTAGATGCCACAGATTGGATGTATTAACCTTCTATTTGTGTTTAATGTAGATTGTGATCATGAATAGTTATTAAATTATAGCAAATAATTTTTAGTCTTCCATTAAGATAGTCATATGAGTTTTCTTTTTTTTTTTTATTGAGATGTAATTGACACTCCTAATGTGGTGAATTGTGTTGGATGATTCTCAAATGCTGAACATACCTTACCTTCTTCAGATAAACCTCACTTTGTCACATAGAGAGAAGATCACTATGTGATTTATGTCTTGGCCACCAGGTTTTCCAGGCCTTTTGTGCTTTGGGGGAGATGCATCTCTATCCTGCTTCTTCCTCCAAGCTTCAGCCACCTGCTACCCATGCTCAGTGAAGCCCCTCGTGTGCCTGGGGGTAATCTTTCTCAGTCTCCTACCCTGCCGCCATCCAAACACAAGCATTTGCACTTGCACTTGGGAAAGGCCCCATCCATCTTGGAAGGTCTTTCTTATCTCACCCATCTGCCTTCAGCATTCCACCATATGCACTTGGGAGGGTCCTGTGGAAACATGGTGGCAGGTGGCCATAGCTAGGTTTGTAGCGGGCCAACGAGGAATTCCAGTCCATCATATGAGCTCACACGTGGCCATTAAATGTCTATCAAAATGTGTGCTGATGCCTCCTTGCCACTTTCTACATCACATTCACTCTTCCTTCTGCTGTGCCCCCAGGGATGAAACCAGGAAGCGTTCATCCTTTCGTAGCATTTTATTTGTCTCTGCCTCTATAGATGTGTGACTTTTAAAAAATTTATTATCATTTATTTTATTCAGTTTGTTCTTGTTTTTTTGGAGTGGTGGGGGACAGTCTCTGCATCCTAACTGAAAGGAATGATCACATCCTTATCTTCCTTTTTTATTTCCCTTAAATGCAGGAACAGTGTGTCTCTGTATTTAACCAATGCCTCAGAAAATTGATCTTGGTTATACTTGCAGATACTTAGAAAATGAATAGTCTGGATTTGTCATGTGGGATTTTTTTCATTGAGTTATCAATAGAGACATGGATTAGTAGAAATGAATAGGTCCTTAGAAGCCAGCAAGACATACCCCCCCTCATATTTTTAAGTATAGAAAACTAGCCCAGAGGGGACAGAGGACCAGCCCAGGTTAGTTACAGAGTCAGGATTCTGACTTACCAAACCTTTATCTTTCCACTTTTAAAGTATACGTTTTTTTTTGAGGATCGGTCCCTCATGTTCAGGGAAGGATTGGATTTCTGTGTATACTCTGACATGTATTAGGTAAGGTATTCCAGACATTCTTCACTTGTCAGGCTTCTAGAGATCACATGCAGTTCTTTCACGACAGCATTGCACACACGTTAGAATCATCTCCCCTTTGGAGAGGGACTCCATGGTGAGAAGGCAAGACACCATCACCACGGCAGTCAGGATGCCGGGCTCCCAGCTGGCTTTCTTCCATGAAAAATCTGTCTCAATATAGGTAAGTCCCTTCCCCTCTCTGTTCCTCTGTCTCCACATCTCAGAGCCCTTTGGCTTTCACAGCCTGTAACTTTAAGTAAAATCTGACATAAGCCAGACTCCGGGGTTGGGAGAGGTGGAGGTGGGGAGGCGGGCAAAATTCTCCTTTGACTGCTCCTGAGCTCTGAAATCTTGCCAAGCCTTTTTCCCAGCAGACAAATTGAAACAATTAATATAATGAGAATACTGATCTCGGGAGGGCATCTTCAGTGAAATAAGGAGAATAACTAAGTAATACTCCAGTTATAGATTCAAAGTAGCGAGGAGGTAATTTGGTCCAATCCCCATTTGAAAATTGGATGATCCTCAACATTGCCTCCTAGTGGTCATCTTGCTTTGGCTTGATGATGTCCCATGGAGGGGGGGGCCCCGTGCCTGGAGCTCCAGATCAGCCTCCCACCATGGTAAAGAAGATTTGTTTGTTCCGGAAGCTGCCACACCCGTAAATTCTGAGGGAACTGCTGAGGCTGTCATCCCTGCACTGGGGTGTTCATGTTTATAATGGGTCCCAGCAGCTGGGCCAAGAGAGGGCCCTTCCTGGGGACAGTCAGGTTCAGGCTGGTCATAGGCCAGGGCTGCTCACTGGTGGAAGAACACTGCATGCAGAATGATGGCGAGTAGTTGAAACAGAGTCCTTCTTTAAGGAATTCAGCACGGGGATATAAAGAGACCAGTAGTGTAGGGGCAGTGGATTCCCCTCCAAGATGGTGTATTTGACCTTCTAACCCAGTCCTGAGTATTCTGGGCCCTGGAGGTCTACACAGCTTCCACCCTCCTAGGTGGGTTTGTGCCACAACCTTTCGTGGTTCCCTTATTTCACGACGTACATCTGGTAATTTCTCCTACCCTGACTCCTGCTTAACAACTTTTATTTGGGTTTTCAGTGATTCTAAAATACAGAACAGGGCAGCCCCGGTGGCACAGCGGTTTAGCGCCGCCTGCAGCCCAGGGTGTGATCCTGGAGACCCGGGATCAAGTCCCACATCGGGCTCCCTGCATGGAGCCTGCTTCTCCTTCTGCCTGTGTCTCTGCCTCTCTCTCTCTCTCTCTCTCTCTCTCTCTCTGTGTCTCTCATGAATAAATAAATAAAATCTTTAAAAAAAATAAAAAAATAAAAAAATAAAAAAAATAAAATACAGAACAAAATTTCTCCTATGGTCTATAAAGACCTACAAGAGGCTCACTCTCAGGTCTTGCCATTGAGATAAGGGGTGAGTTTGCAATTCCTCCCTAAGCCCTAAGGGTGTTTAAGCCAGAAAGATCAACTCCATTCTCCTTACTGTGTTGACTAGCCTAGGCCAACAGATGCCCAATATTCTCCTAGCCACAGGGAATGCCTTCCTGACTCAGGATTTTGTAGGGATTCTGAGAAATAGGTTTCTATCTATATTTTGAAAATAAACACTTGGAATTGGACCTCCAACCACGTTTCCCCCACTGTGAGACATGGCAGTATGAGAAGGAAGCAGATGTGCAGAGGTGGGCAGAGCAGGGAGGCTTGCAGAGACAGCGTGGATGGATAGAGCCCTCCTAGGTCCCATTCCCTGATTGTCTAAGCTGGTTTGATTGGAGATTTCTGTTACCCATAAAAAGCGGGGTGTGTCCTCTCAAAGACAGAGAGGTAGGGTATGTGTGCACTACCACTATCAGACCCAGCATCCCTGAGTTCTCTCTGTGTGGGTCTTGATGATCTGGACCAGACCTTAGAGCTAACTCAGGTCCTGAGTATTCTGGGCCCTGGAGGTCTACACAGCTTCCACCCTCCTAGGTGGGTTTGTGCCACAACGTCTCGTGGTTCCCTTATTTCACAACGTACATCTGGTAATATCTCCCACCCTGACTCCTGCTTAACACTTTTTATTTGGGTTTTCAGTGATTCTAAAATACAGAACAAAATTTCTCCTATGGTCTGTAAAGGCCTAGAAGAGGCTCACTCTCAGGTCTTCTTGATCTATGTTACTTCCTTCCAGAAGCTAAGTGCTCTGTTCAATCTCCCATTTGCTAGTACAAGCCCCGCCTGTCACCAGCTCCTCATGTGTCATATTCTGCTAATGGGCACGTTTGGTGAGCCCCTGAGTACAGACACCAGATCTGCTTTTGCTCGCTATTGTCTTCAGTTCTTGGCACAGAAGAGTGGGTAGGAGATGAATGAATGAATGAATGAATGAATGAATGAATGAATACAGGTTTTTCTACCATTAGCTGAAGGGGTTAGTTCTTGCCAAGCTGACTGACTATAATTAACCCTTCCCAGACAGCCAGCCAATGACATGAAGCCTCTAGAACCATGAAATCCGATTCAAAAGGTTTTCTAGATCTTGCTTACTCTCAGAAAGTATGGGAAGGGCCCAGTGATGCCTTGGGAGTGGGCAAATCACGGAATCAGTATTATCTGCTGTGCTGGGTTAAGGGAGAGACTGTAGCAGACCCACTCCTCTAAATTATTTCAGTGGCAGGAAGTGACTTTTATAAAATGCACTGTCGGGGTACCAGGGTGGTTCAGTCAGTTAAGCATCAGACTCCTGGTTTCAGCTCAGATCGTGATCTCAGAGTCCTGGGATCAAGCCCCACATCCTCAGAAGGGAGTCTGCTTGGGCCTCTCTCTCCCTCTGCCCCTCTCCACTCAAATAAATAAATACACCTTTAAAAAAATGCACTGCCAAGCCCTTGAGGTGCATATATGTATAATTTTACATATTGCTTAATTTTGAAGTGCCAGCATCTGCTGTTCCCCCCAGAACGGCTCTCACCCCCTTGCCTGAAGAGAAGAAGGTCAGACTGGGATGCAGGTTGCCATGTTCCAGGCTCGAATTCACTGTCATTGAATTGTGCTCTTGGAATCTTGATTTCTAAACCCAGTTCTACCACGTGGAGTGCAAAATCTAAACATGCGTTAGAAGTTCACGTGTTTCCCTCCTGACCTTTTGAGACACGGAGTTGGGAGACTGGATGACCATCAGCTCAGCATTTCATCGGCAGCTTTTCCAGATCACAGTGGGCAGCGTGGTGGAAGAGAGCTCAGACCTGGGTATCATCCTCGCTCCTTGAGCCCCTGTCTCCACCCCATGCTAGGGTGCAGCCTGAGGCTTTGTGCTTAAACTCCAAACCTGCTCCATGATCTGTACAACAGGGACCATCAAGCACTGTGGACATTCATAAGATGAAGAAAAAGCAGTGAGCAGATCACTACTCAGTGTGCAGCAAGTATTCAATGAACTTGTACCACTATTTGTCCCCATGAGGTCAAAATCCGCCTCGGTGTCTTGCTACCCAACTCAAGAATTCCAAATCCCACTCCATGGAGAAGGGGCATGGCTGGAAGATCCACAGGAGGCAACAGCCAAAGGCAGAAGGAGCCAGGCATGTCTGCCTCTCAGGGCAGGAGAGTAAGTCTTGCCAGCAGAGGAGAAGGTTCTGTGATTTGCTGCCACCACTTGTCTGTAGACTGAAGGGAACCCCAGGAAGGACCAGTTGATCCCAAGCCGCCAGGGCAGAAAGTTCAAGACCCCCTGGACATCCCTTAAGCTCAGTGGGCACCCCACTGGTTTCCATCAAGAGTCGAAGCAAGAACGGGCAATTGTATAGCTTGCTCCCTCCCATAAATTGAAGTCAGATAAAAACGGGACATTTTGTGAGCCTGGAAAAGCAGATTCTCTGTGCCCCCTAAATTGCAGAATGTTAGAGACAGGGCTGGTCTTCAAGAGATTCTTGCACTTTCCTGAGGCCAGAGAGGGAGGCTACCTCCCCGATGGGAAGCTGGATGATTGGCAGGAGTGGAATGTGCTTGTCTTGGCCCCGAGTTCAGTAATTTCCACTTTGTCTCTCAGATCATGCATATGGCAGTTTTTTTCTGAGGACTGAATCCTAAGGGGGAGGCTGCCAAAGGCCTGCAGCCAAAATGTTCTGGCCCGTGTGGCCTCTGGGGGCAGCAGGTGTATGGGCAGAAAGGCTGCACACCCTCCTCTGCCCCTCCCTCACTCTCAGACTTCAGTGACTCACTTTACCTCTTCTGCCCTCTGCATCCTCACCTGTAAATCAAGACGGACAGATGGGACATCCCAAGGATCCCGTCAAATCTGAAGTACCTGTGGCCCACTTCCCTAATCAGAGACCAAGCCCACCCACGGTCTCCAAAACATCCCACCCTGGACACGGTAAACACTGGAGAGGCATTTGGGGAGAAGTTGACAGAGGAAAGACGAGGCTTTAAAAGAATTGCACTAAATGAAGGAAGCCAGTCACCAAAGAACGAACAGTGTGTGATTTTCATTTACAAGAAAGGCCCAGGGAAGGGGGGTTCACAGAGATGGAAAGTGGGGCGATGCTTGCAGGAGTTGCCGTGCCCCAGGCTCGAAGCAGCAGGAAGATCGAAAGGAGCTTCCCGTGTGCCATCTAACTGAAGCCAGGGAAGGACCGTGTGCGAGACGATAATTATCTCTGATTCATCTCCGCAAAACTGAGATCCGAGGTGAGAAATGATCTGAAAGATGTCTTGGAGTGCCTCCTGGGTGACAAGACCCCACCTGCCCCTTGGGCCTGGTCTCTGCACCGCAGCCCCTACCCCACCCGTCCAGGCCCAGGGGCTCTTGATGAGAAGAGCAGGACGTCATGACCAGATGCAGAAGAGGCTCCAGCCGTATCCCAAGGGGCCCTCCGAGCCGCCTCTCAAATGCTGCTCACGCAGCCCTCCCGGAGGCTCTGCCCTTGGCTCCCCAGACCCACACTGTGCTCTCTCTGTCCCCCTTGCACCCAGGTCTCTGGCTTTCCTGGGCAGCTCCCACCCCTGTCTGCGTCCAGCCCCATGACTCAAGACCCCTTGCCCTGTGACATCTCATTCTTTCTCGTGGTTTCCTCTTCTGAGTGGTGGGCTGAGTCTCTGGGCTCTCTCTCCTCGTGGTCTCCATTCACACCTGTCCCTGCGCATCCTGAGGTTCCACGGCCCGGGGCCCAGTGATGCCAAACTCAAATCTCTCAGTATCTTCTCGGCTAGACCTTCTCTCAGCTCCCATGTCTGTTGGGGGGTATAGAACCCTCAGGGCCAGAAAGCTGAGCCAGTAGTGTTCTCAGCTCATGACACCCCAGCATCATCACCGTGAATCCATTCTGGCTCATTCTCTCTCTCTCCCTGGGCCTGGCTCTGCCCCTCCATCTCTGTCTCTCTCTCTCTCTCTGTTTCTGTCTCTCTTTCTCTCTCTTCCTCATTCTGTTTTCATTCCTTCCCCTCTCTCCCCCAGATGTCTCTTGCTTCCCAGACGGGTCACTGCTACAATGTGAGATTGTCCCCTGTATACGTGGGCACCCTTGAGAAATGCGAAATACTGTTTTCTGTGCCTATATTTTAAGTGTATACCAGTGACACTATGCTGATATCTCATTTTGACAAGAAAGTCCCTCTGGTTTGTTCCTTCTGACTGCTTCCTGCCCCATAGTGTGCTCACACATTTTACCTGTGACCCCATGGGCGGGCACCTGGGCTTTCTTTCTAGTACCTCCTGCTCACTCAGAGCGGAAATGAGCCACCTTGCATTTGATCCCTGTGTGGCAGCTTCTCTGCTGGGTCATTGGCTGTGCACCTGTTATTTGACCGATGCCGTCTGTCTGTCTCCCCTGGTACAGAGGAAGCAGCGAGTGGGGCCACCCACCAGCATCACCACATTCCCATGCCCACATCCCCTCCGACATCCTGAATTACACTTCCTTGTCATGTTTGTCAGGGTAAAAGGTATCCCTTTAATCGTTTAAATCAGCATTCTGTAATTACTGAATTTGGACATTTTTAATAAACACATTAGTGAATTAGGCTTCCCCGTCTGCCAAGAGGCTACTTATAGCCTCGGCTCATATTTCTACTCCATTTAGGCCTTTTATTTTTTTTTTATATTCAGGAATTTTTCTTATTATTATCTATATAAATCATGTATCTGTTTCAGAAGCTGGAAGAGTCTCTTCCTGGCTTGTCATTAATTTAATTTCTATTCCTTTGAATAGGGATCACTATTTCCTGCGTAGTGAGGACAGCTCTTGCTCCCCCGCAGTTGGGGATTTCTGTGAGCCTGTTCTGTCACTCTTCATCCCAAATGACAGCCCCAAAGCGCACCATTTCAGAGCTCAAACTACTCATTGTCCCTAACTGCTGTCTCCCCCCTCTCCCGACTGCCAATCACCAGCCCTGCCTGTGCCTGAACTCAGCCCCCACCAGCGCTGTCGCTGCCCTGGCTGCACCTCTCCAGCTCTCACCTGGACTGTCCATGGCCTCCTGACTGGTCTCCCTGCGTCCAGCCCCAGCCCTTGTCCCTCCGCTCTGGACTCCCTGCGTCCAGCCCCAGCCCCTGTTCCTCCGCTCTGGACTGCCCGATGAACCACCACTCCGGGCACCCAGCCCAACTCTGTCCCCGACCTGCCTAAAATCCCTTCGTGGATCGCATCAGCCCAGCAGTCTCGCCTAATATGGCTGCATCACAATCATCAAGGGAAACTTTTTTTCCTTTTTAATCATAATTACTAGATCCTGACCCAGGGTTACAGGGTAAGAATATCAGCACACAGGCCTGCTTGTGGAGCTGTTTTTAGTGGCTGATTCACATGCCAAACTGTCTTTCCAGGATGCTCCACACGTGGTGCTGTACACTCCAGTCCCGAAGATGGCACACCTTCCCCTCTGGGAGGTAGCACCAGATCGTCATGCCAGCATCCTCCACCACAGCTGGCCTCAAGTGCCCCAGGAGTAATGCTGGGATATTCATTCTTTCACTCAGTAAACGACGATTTGCTTCTCTGCCTTTGCAAGATTCATGCCACCTTTGGGGGATTCTTTCCCTTGACTTCGTTTCAGTTTAATTCTTTAATTCAGTTGAATTCCTCAAGCGTTCATCAGCCCACCCTTTCTTCAGGAAGCTCTTGTCCTGCCAGTCATCCTCACAGATGTTGCCCTTCCTTGGTGTCCGTCATCGACCTTGACCTTCACCCTTTCCAGCAATTAGTCGCTGTGTTTTCCTTTTTCACCAGACTCTGCACTCCTTGAGATACAGCAGTGTTCACGATCATTGTACCTGGGACAGTAGGTCTAGAATTTCAGCAGTGAGAAGAAGGATGATGAAAGCTGATTAACCAGAAAATCTCAAGGCTATCTACAGAACTGTAGGAACTGCAAGTGAGAACATGGCCATTTGCTAGAGGCACAATGGCATCTTTTATAATATGAATGAGCGTGAGCTTCTGAGCCCAGGGCTTTAAGCCCAGAGGTTTACTGTGAGATTCACTTATCTATGACTGCAAAGTTAAGAAACCACTCCAAACTTAGAGCAAGAACAAACCCCAATAATACACCATTTTTATCATTGTCTGTTAGTATTATTACCACTCCTCTTGGTCTGAGGGCCAACTGGACTCACTCACAGGCTCTCAGAACTCCTGGTCTCTCGTTCAAGTGCAACTAGACGTGGCTGACATAGACTCTCTGAAGGTTGTCCACTCTCACGTCTATCAGTTGGGGCTGCTTGTTGGCTGGGGCCTTCGCTGGGATTGTCAGCAGGAACTCCCACACATGGCTTCTCTGTGTAGTCCGGGTTTTCTCACAGCATGGTAGTCAAGTTCCAAGAGCAAGAATCTCATGAAAGAGAGAGAGCGAGGAGCAAACTTCATTTCAGTTCATGACCCTAAGTCACATGGAGTCACTGCCCCTACAGTGCATTGGTCAAGGCAGCCACAAATGTCCACTAAGTTTCAAGAGGAGGGACACATACCCCTCCCATGGATGGGGAAGTAGCAGGTGGGTCACACTGTCAGAAGAGCATGTGGACTATTGTGATGGCTGCATTTGGAAACCACGACCTGCCCCATCAATAAGCTACTGAACATCTCTGAGACTCCATCTTTCCATCTGTAAAATATGGGCAATAGCACAGACTTCATGGGAATGTTGGTTGTGGGGTTTAGAGATGATACTGGATTTCTGTTCAGTACATATTAAGCATCTGCTGCGTGAAAGCAGTAATGAGTGGAAAATGCCTAAGGTACACAGACATAACGCATCCACAATAACTATTCACTTCAAACTCCCTGTGGAAAACAGCGACATGCAGTGCTCTAAGTTGGATTGTCCATTTGGGAGTGGGCCTTTCTGAAAAATAGCAGAGCCGTAAATTACCGCAAACGCTCTCCGCAGCCACCACGGCACCCCTCCTGCCTGTTCTCACCCTCTTTCTGGGCTGCTTTCATCCAAATCTGGGCATATTTCCAGCATACAACACCCTTCAGTGTTTTGCCCTCAAATATTGCATTTTGGAAAAAATCCAGGTATAATTAAATGAACAGCCCAGTTGGTGTTGAGGAAAAGACAGATTATGCCCATTTACACTAAAAGAAGGTTTGTGAGTCTCTCTTCCTTTTCATCTTAAGCTTCTTATATTCACAGATTTCCTCCCACAAGTCACACTACACAACATGCACAAATTGTATGAAAGAAATATGGGGCTTCATTTTTTAAAGATTTTTATTTATAATTATTTATTTAGAGAGAGAGTGAGCAGGGGGACGGGCAGAGGGAGAAGGAGAGGGAATCTCAAGCAGACTCTCTGCTGAGCGCAGAGCCTAACATGGGGCTCGATCTCATGGCCCTGCAATCATAACCCAAGCCAAAATCATGAGTCAGATGCTTAATCAACTGAACCACCCAGGTGCCTCTGAGGCTTAATTTTTTTTATCATGTAATAATTTATACTTATATACCTAGTCTATTGTCTCATAAACGACCAAATTAATAAATGCATATACACGTACAAATATACATATGAAGGATTTATGTTATATATGTAAACAATAAGGCAAAACGAAAAAACTTAACCGTGGATGTACTACCCAAATAATAACTACAGCATTACAACACCAATGACTCAAAACACGTGCTAACACCCAACCCGTCCTCTGCCTCCCACCAAAGGTAAGTTTCATTTTAAATTGTGAAGTTATTATCCTCTTGGTCTTTTTAAAAAAAATTACACTATACATGCACACTTATATCCCCAGCAATACAGTATTTAATTTTGTTTATTTGGAGAGTTTAAAAATAAATGCTTTCAGGAGTGAAGTGAATAATTCCAAGATGGGTCTTGCTAAATTATGGAGTAGTAACTAGGTGGGAGCACGGTATAGTGATTTATGCCCAACCTAAGGAATTCAAAGTCAGTTAGAAGTAACAACAGCAACACCAGGACCACCACAGTTCTTGTGTATAAAGTGTATCTTCAGGCTTTGGGCTATAGGCCCTCCAGCTTAAAAACCTTGGCTTTGGAGGAAATGTCTGAACCCCAAAGGTAGGGCTTCCTAAAATCTATCCCCAAATCACTTACCAGCTTCTTATTTCACTCTGAATAATAAGGATGTGGAACAGCTACATGATTTATATGCTGCCAATAGAAGAGTAGATTTGTCCAAATGCAATGGAAAAAAATTAGAACTCATTATTAAAGCTGGTATGACCCATCCTTCATGACTGAGCATACCATTCAACATAATATATACTCAATGGAAATAAATACATATGTGTATCAAAAATATATACAAGGATAGTTTATCTAGATTTATAGTACCTAAACTGGAAGCCTAATACATCAGGAATTACCAATATATATTCCATCCCATATGCTTTTCTTACAATAAGACATTGATATTTCTCCATTGAAAGGTGAAGTTTTTAGGGGCGCCTGGGTGGCTCAGTCAGTTGAGCAGCCAACTCTTGATTTTTGCTCAGGTCACGATCTCAGGGTATTGAGATCGAGCCCCTGTCAGGGGTTCTGAGCATGGAGGCTGCTTGGGATTCTCTCTCTCCCTCTCTCTCTGCACCTCACACCACTCACTCAAACAAACAAACAAACAAACAAACAAATAAATGAAGGAAAGGTGACAGTTTTATTTTTCTTTTTCCTTGAATCCGGACAAAGCTTTGTATTGCCTAAACCAGTATAATGCAGTGGAAGTTATACTGTGTGACTCCCACTTTAAAGTTAGGAAGGAAAAGGAAATTTGACTTTTGCTTCACTCTCTTACTCCCTCAGACCACTCAATTTTGAAACTCAGGCATCATGTTATGAGGCATCTGAGTTCACATGGAGACTCCTCTTGTGGGAGATCATATTCTGGCTGGTAACCAACATCAACCCCAGGCACCTAAAGGTAAAAACAAACAAACAAACAAAAAACAAACAAACAAACAAAAAAAACTGAGCCTTTTAGCTGAGCCTGATATTGCAGAGGGCAGACACGCCTGCCAGGCCGTGCTCTGTCCAAAGTCCTGAATCTATAAGTACAGTGAGTTGTTGTGTTATGCTACAAAGTGTGGGGATGCATTGTTATGCATAGCATAGTACCCGGAACAATTATACACAAAAGTTAATAAACATCATAAACATAAAAAAGTTAAAGAAGCAACAGAAGTGAGTACATACTGATGAATCCCTTGACACCAAGTTCAAAATCATGAAAAATCAGCTTATAGTCATAGAAGTTGAAAGAGTGGTTACTTTTCAGGGTATATTTACCAGGACAAGACATGAACAAGGATCCTAAACATGTGATGACAAGAAAATCAAGAAAACCTCTGGAACTGCACTAATTCTTTCAGATATTTAAGGAGTTCTTTCAAATCATTTGACAAATTACTGTTCATTTTTAAAATTACCACTTATTTTGTAAATTTTGTTCTTTCAAGTAGCCACCCTTCTTGTCAGGTGGGAGCTTAGACTGGTCATCTCATGCCATTGATGCTAATTGGTGAGACTTGGGGTACCCTCCTCAGAGGAAGGCTCAAAAGAGACACCAATTGCATTTAGTGTGTTAATAGACAACTATGTTTTGTGTGCTTTCTTCTGCTGTTGAAATTCTATTCACTCTTTAAATTTTTAATTGAACATTTTATCCTTCTTAACGACTTCTCTAAACTTTTAGACAGAATTGGTGGTTCTCATCAGAGATTATAATATATACATCCTATATATTATGTATAATATTGTGTATATAGTCAATCTCTAGTGCATTATATAATGGAATATATGTGCATATCCTTGACTCTACCAAGAGGAAAGTGAGAGATGTTAAAGGGAATATCTATTGAATGACTCTTATGTTCCAGCAATGTATAAAAAGAGCAATATAGTTTGACCGAGGGGTATTTATTCCAAGAATGAAAGTTCAGCTTAATGTTAAAATTCTTATCACTTTAACTTACACATTAACAAAATACAGAAAACACACAAAAAGATGTCTACTGTCATCACCTTTAATCAGCTTTGTAGTGGAGACACTAGCCACTGTCTAGCCATCATGCACACACGAAAAAGCTATAAAGATCTAAAGTGGAATTTAAAATGTCATTTCTCTTCATAACTGACATGATTGTGGATGTAGAAATTCCCTAAATCTATAATTAGAGCTAATAAGTCAATTTAGCAAAGATAGTTGAAACGAGGAAATGTAAGTTCTGTATAAAAATAATTATGCTTATATATTCTAGCAGTGAAGAATATAAAAATAAATTTCAAAGCACTACCATTTATATTTGCATAGGAAAATTCTCAAGTACATAGGAATACATCCATAGAAATATATGTAATATTAAAAATTATCAGATAATTGTTAATAAATCTAAGGAAAGGTGTGTAAAAATCATACACAGAGCAATACAAAATATTGATGAGAAAAATTAAGGAATATCTAAATAAATATACAGGTAATCCACATTTATGAATTGAGATACTTAATAATATTAAGATTTCAATTCTTCCCAAATTCATTTAAGAATCAATATAATTCCAGCTAAAATCCCAGAAGTTCATTATTTTTGTTAGTGTTGTAGATATCGATAAATCCAAACATTTAATGGAAATGCTATGGACATAGAATAGCCAAGACAATATTAAAGAAGAAAAAATTAGAGGATTTATAGGTTTCAAGACTTAATATGAAGCTAAAATAATTAAGTCAATGTGTAATGATGCATAGATAGAGCAATCAGCCAAAATACATCCCTACATACACAGTCATTCGATTTACAGTGACACAAATTTTCACTGAGAAACAGTCTTTTCAATTCATTTTGCTAAAAATGTTCTATGTATGCAGAGAAAAATGAACTTTTCTCCTTATTTCACAATCTAATTTGAGGACAATAATTTGCACAATTCTGAAAGTTTAAATAATCAACCTTCAGAATAAAGCTGTAACATGCCTTCATAACCTTGTTTTTTGAAAAGCTTTCTTCAATAGGCTACAAACCACTAATCAAATAAGAAAATAAGACAAATTAGAACTTATCAAAACTAGGAAATTCTGATCATCAACAGCAAAATTGTTAAGAAATGGTGAGTTGGGCCATGCCTCAGTGACAGTATCTGGGATCCATGCCATATCCTGGGCACCCTTGTAGCCCAGGCCAGGCCCACCCTGGAACTTGGCACTCATTAGTGCCAGCAAGGGTTGCCTTCTCCCTGTCCCTCTTCCTGGCCCCAACCAGTGGTCTCTTGCTGTGCCATGCTGGCATGAGTCTCTGGCACTAGCAAAGGGATCAAAGGCCTTCCATGCCTCATATGAAGACTTGAGTCAAGGTCTGCTATCTAGTTGTGGTGCTTTATTTTGCAAACATCCAATAGAAATCACTTCAATAGCAAGGATGTAAGATTTAATTTGAATGGCCCAGTACACACACAGATCAAGATTCAAGTTGCCAAAAGAAATGCATACATCTAGGAAACATACTTTGGAATCAGACAGATAACAGGTTTAAATTCCAGGGATAGAATTTACTTGTTGGTTTTATTCAAGTCACTGTGCCCCTCCAGATCTTATTTTTCTTATCTGTGTTGAGAAACCTATTTACTAGTTTGTTTTTAATGATTAAAATATCAAAACCTATTCCATGAAACACCAATTCCCATGATGCTAATAAATATTGCACATATTATCTGTTCCATTATCAAGTATGGTTCAACAGCTCTGAATTTCCTTTAGGGGTACCTGGGTAGCTCAGTCGGTTGAGTATCTGACCCTTGATTTTGGCTCAGGTCATGATCTTAGAGTTGTGAGAGTAATCCTCATATCATGCTCCACACTCAGCAGGGAGTCTGCTTGAGATTCTCTTCCTCTGCCCTTCTCCCATTCACAAGTACTCATGTGCTCTTTCACTCTTTCTCTCTCAAATAAATAAATCATTTAAAAAAAGAAAAAAAATTAACTTTGTGACTCCTACTAAAGATATTTTTCTGGTGGACATTATAAATATCCATGGAAGGACTAGAGTATTCCATTTTTCCAAAACATCTCTGTCCCAAGAAAACATTATCCATAACCAAGGACATGATTTCAATGGGGAAATGATGATGTAGAATAGAATAGAAATTCCAAAATGGTATCTGATATTATTGTTGATAGCTTGCTGTAGCTATTGATATATGTATATATCAATATATATATATTAGGTTATTAATTATTACTTTGCAGCAACGAGAATGATGCAAGAGACAAAAATCTGAAAAAAATCCAAGTTTCAGCTCAAAATCCATAAAGCATCATTTTCCAAGGAAAATTTTAAATGTTGGATTTTGCTTGGCACTTTGCCTCTGAATTCCACTAGTTTAAAATAAACAATTTGAAAATAGACAAATCCCTTCACTCCTTGCTAATTTGCATGATAGCTTGTTGAAATGGGATTGTTTCATCACAGTCAAGATGATGCCATTGCTTTTAATTAAGCAAACAAGGACTTGAATTGATTCAAAAAGAAGGAAAATTCCTGAGCATGCCTACTTACCTGGGTTAATGACTAAAGAAGACGGGAAGTAGCATAGCTACGGGCTTATATTTTCTATTGAGCTTTTCACATGACAGTGGATTTATGCATACCACTTTGAATATTTGCAGTCGTCTGATTTGTTATAAGATGGAGCTCATGAGAACATTGACAGATAAAGTGGTAGACTTACATCATTCTATAATGCTCATCTTTCTTCCACTGCTTTCCTGGTTTATGCTATTAATTCCATGGAAAGTTTGAGTCATAGTAGTTGCTAGATAATGAGTGATTTTCCATTATTCATAAGTTCATTCTTGTACATAAACAACAGTGTCTATGTGCCAGCATTTGGTTTACTTACTGAGACAGAGGCCCCAGAAACTGCACTTCTGGCTCATGGCCTCTCCATTATCCCAAGGTCTCTGGGATGCATGGAATACCACAAAGAACCCAACTGGGGCTTTTGCCTCTGGGCTTTTATCTGGACTCTCTCGAAACTGACACAGACAGCCAAGCAATGACTCCAAAGTTCCTCTGTGGGAACTTAGACAATGGCCTCTATCATTCTCATTGTCTTTCCTGGCAGGGCTCGATGCTCTCCAATTCCAAGACTGCATGACTTCATGGCTTCAGTTTCACATCAAAATGAAACCATTGGGTTGGATGAAGAATATGCGAATATTTGGGTTGTTGCTGGTTCCAACTATTTTACAACTATCTAGCAGGCATCTACTGATGTACCAGGCTGTGAGTAACTAGAGAAACAGAGATGCTCACAATCGAATTGGCAACATAAACAATATGCCAATAAAATAATATGATGTGGAACATTCAACACTGAAAGGAACATACTACCCAAGGGACTAAAAAGGGGTAGAATGATCGCAGTGGGCCTCACAGAAGAAGGTACTCTAAAGCTGAGATCTGAAGGTTGAATTTGAGTTTGGCACCTGGTTAAGGTATAGGCATGAGCACTCTGCATAGAGAGAACAGCACATGAACAAGTTCAGTGAGACTGAAATACACAACTGGACAGTGGCCAAGCTATAAGTAAAAACAGAACTCTGACCCATGATCTGCAGCAACCAGCCCAGAACCAACCCACAGTTGTCAGGAGGCAATTTACCATCTCTCGAAACTGACCCAGACAGCCAAGCAATGACTCCATAATACTCAGCTCCAAAGGGCCATTTCTTTGTTAGTAACTGACAGCTTCTCTAATTTTTTCCCCCACTTCCAGCTCAAGACCAACAGGAAAAAGATGAAGACTCACCCCTAAACAACCACACAGGATGCCCCTTGTAGTTAGCAGACCTCCAGCTCCCCCAGGCCAACATCCTTGAGTCAGGGCACACCTGAAGCCTGCCCTTTCTTCCACTCTAAATCTTTTGCTCTCCTCTGCCTGCCTTTGAGTCTCTGCCAGATGCAAGTGATGGTGGCCAGAACCTTTGCCATAACCAGCCTGGAATAAATAGCCTTCACTTGTTCTCTTTTGAATGATCTTCATTAGTTTTTACAGCACAGAGGCATGAAACCGAGTGTTTTGGGTAGAGAACTAAAAGTGCATACTTGGAGGTGTGTGTGTGTGTGTGTGTGTGTGTGTGTGTACATTCTGTGAATGTACATATGTGTGAGTTGAGGAGAGGCAATGGCAGATGAGTTTGGATAAATAGGTAAGAGCAAAGCAAAATAGCCTTTTATATAATGTCATAGTTAACCATCATTGTGTAATAATATTACCACAATCTTAGCTGCTTAAACCAATGCACATTTTTTTATCTTACTTACTGAGGGTCAGGAGTGTAGGCACACCTTACCTTCAGTCAAGCTGAGGCTGGTCTCATTTGAGGTTCAACTAGGGAAGCACCTGTTCTGAGCTTTCATGGTTGTTGGAAGCATTTGGTTCCTTGTGGGTTGTTAGTTTGAGGGCCTCAGTTTCTTCCTGGATGTTGGCTGTAAGCAGAATACTGCCCTCCAAAGATGTCCATGTCCTCATCTCCCGAATTTGTGAATATGTTCCCCACTATGGCAAAAGACACTCTGCTGGATGACATGATTCTTTACATGGAAAATCCAAAAGACGCCACCAAAAAATTACTAGAACTGATGCAGGAATTCAGCAAAGTCACAGGATATAAAATCAATGCCCAGAAGTCAGTCACATTTCTATACACTAACAATGAGGCAGAAGAACGAGAAACCAAAGAATCAATCCCATTTACAATTGCACCAAAAACCATACAATAGCTAGGAATAAACCTAACCAAACAGGTAAAAGATCTACACTCTGAAAACTATAGAATATTTATGAAAGAAATTGAAGAAGACACAAAGAAATGGAAAAATATTTCATGCTCATGGATTGGAAGAACATTGTTAAAACGTCTATGTAACCTAGAGCAATCTACATATTCAATGCAATCCCTATCAAAATACCATCAACATTTTTCAGAACTGGGACAAACAACCCTAAAACTTTTATGGAATCAGAAAAGACCCCAAATAGCCAAAGGAATGCTGAAAAAGAAAACCAAAGCTAGAGGCATCACAACTCCGGACTTCAAGTTGCATTACAAAGCTGTGATCATCAAGAGAGTATGGTACTGTCACAAAAAAACAGACACATAGATCAATGGAACAGAATAGAGAACCCAGAAATGGACCTTTGACTCTATGGTCAACTAATTTTTGACAACTCAGGAAAGAATATCCAATGGAAAAATAGGCAAATCTCTTCAACAAATGGTGTTGGGAAAGTTGGACAGCCAGTTTTCATTCATGCAGAAGAGTGAAACTGGACCACTATCTTATATCATACACAAAAATACACTCAAAATGAATGAAAGACTTAAATGTGAGACAGGAATCCATAAAAATCCTAGAGGAGAACACAGGCAGCAACCTCTTTGATCTCGGCCACAGCAACTTC